>NC_036845.1:14872943-15000630 GCF_002910315.2 Salvelinus sp. IW2-2015
ATTTATAATAGAATACATTGGACAGGAACCCGTGAAGGAACATTTTATGTTTGTGCTTTTCGAATAACCAATTCGACTCGGTTCATGCAAGTGAATGATTGAGCTTGCCTGGGAGGAATCCTCACTATCAGTATAATGCAGTTTGGCAGTACACCTAGAACATTGTTTTGAGAACCGAAAGGGGTGTCTCAGTTTCAAGGTCTCAGCTTAGAGAGAAGAAGCCTTGTGAGGTATTGGTCAGTCACATGCATGAACCAAAAGTTAATGATGAATTAATCATGAATAATGTAAATCATACAAATATAACTTGTCCCTGTAAGCAAGTATATAAGAGAACTCATGGGACTGCCCCGACAGAGCTCCTGACAGACTTGGTGCATTAAGTTTGTTGGAACCTCTCAAGCTTGCTGATAATAAAGAATTATTTAAAATTTACTCAGAGTGTCCCTGTGTTGAATTTCCACAACAAACCTTAAGGCCCTATGTTCCTAGAAGGTTCTTTAAGGAACCTTTTTAAAAGGTTCCTCAGGGAAAAGGTTCCACTGGTGTTGCAATCTGAGGAACGCCTAAAGGTGCCTCCAGGAACCTTTTCATTTTAGAGCCCTCAAACCCAACTCTGGACCTCGAAGCCAGTTCCCCATGCATTGTTTACATTGTTCCCCTCTAATCAGGGACTGATTTAGACCTGGGACACCAGATGTGTGCAATTAATTATCAGGTATAACAGAAAACCAGCAGGATTCGGACCTCGTAGGGTAAGAGTTTAGTACCGCTGTTTAGAGTATACTGTTTGCTCAATACATTTTGATAACTAAAAGACTAATTGAGGGCCTTTCTGACTGTAGGCAATGCGATTTAAAACAATCCACATCTTATTTATTTCAAAGACGCTAATGACCCTCTGTGGCCAAATCATGCTTTCTGGTGTAGTAGCCTATTTTGAATGATTTTATTTGTTTCTGTATAGACAGGAGTAGGCTAATTAGGCTATATAATTTTGGCAATTTTAATTCAATTGACTTTATTGGAAGCTTAGCCTATGTGGGACAGTGATCCATTGAAAACAACTGAATGTCGTTGTGATAGATTTGGTATAAAGCATCATCTGTGGACAGATTTAATACAAGACAAAAATGAAAAGCAATGCAACAGAGGAAAGATGCAACAGACTATGCAGCAGCAGTAGTCATACAGCCTATTATAGCCACCAGCTAACTGGCAGGAAATACACAAACCTCACCTATTGAACGTCACTGTCAACATAATTTGCCAAACTGTTCTGTACATAAAACTAGGATTCTGCTAAAGAGAGCGTGAGCAGTCATTCACCTGCTATCCATCATATCTATCATCAGTATTCATAGTGATGTGAGGGTGTTTGCTTACTATATCAGATGGAGGCAAGGTTTAGAAAACAAATTACTCCGAAGATCACAAAACATTGTATTTGTGGAGCAATCTCTCAATTCATTTGCATTTGTTGATAATGCTTGTCCACAGAAACTTCATTACCCATGAATCCCACAAATGTCGCTTGGGTCCTTACGTAGAACGTCAGTACGTCACATGATAGGGAATTCAACATGGAGGACATTGGAGTAACTGTTGAAAAAATTCAGGTATGATTCATTTTGACTGTGTACATTTTCACCGTTGTTTTTGGTTATACGAAACTTGAAAAAGTATAGACAACTTAAAACGTACTATCTTTAATCTAAAGTGTTCTTTGAATACATTTAATTCGTCCGTCATCCAACTAAACGTGCCAATTCATTCACGGCACTGTAAATGCTCTGTCATGTAAGCTAACATGCTATCTCAACTGGAAAGCTAGGTAACTTTAGCATTTTGGTGTAGCTACGTTAGCTGACATCTGCCTTGGCTAATAATTAACAATAAGGCATTTAGAAAAGGCTAACGTTAACGTTACATTAGGCTCAGTCATATCCAATCTAATTCGGTTGTTATCTGACTTGTTAACTTAGCTAGCTAACCTTAGCTGCCGGCCGTTGACTTGTGTTATTTTGTTTGTTGTAGCTTCAAGCGTACCAATACTACACTCACAACATTAATAGCTAACGTTACCTACCGCAGTAACGTACTTATCCTTTACGGAACGGCACTGAAACAATGTCGTGGACTGAAATATCTTCCGCTCCTCTCACTTTTTCTATCGGTCATCACTCACCCAGCATTAGGCAAGTAAATTAACAAGCTAGCTAGCAACACCACAAACAGTTAGCTAGTAGTTACCATTTGCTACAGCGTTTTCACATGTTTGGGGTTATGCTTACAACGTAGCATTTGTGTAAATGCTTGTGTTGTCTTATGTCTACACAGGACGAAGTGCCTGCCATGCTGAACTCAAGACCCCAGACGGGGCTTTCTTTCTTGGCCCCAGAACCAGAAGATCTTGAAGACCTTTACAGCAGATATAAGGTATGTACTTGGAACAGCTTCTGTCTGTATATGCTTGACTGTTGAGGTCTATTTCTGTCAGCACAACAAGAATAGCAATTTAAATCATACAGGCCCTTTCTGTGATTTCTTCAATCACAGTAAAGATGTTAACTGTTACAGTGCCTAGAGAAAGTATTCACACCCCTTGACTTCTTCCACATTTTGTTGTTACAGCCTGAATTTAAAATTGATTAAATAATGATTTTTTGGGTTCTCTGGCCTACACCCAATACCAGGAATTACATTTTGAGTTTTTTAAACAAATTAATAAAAAATGAAAAGCTGAAATGTATTGAGTCATGTATTCAACCCCTATGTTATGGCAAGCCTAAATAAGTTCTGAAGTAAAAATGTGCTTAAGTTACATAAGTTGCATGGACTCTCACTGTGCAATAATAGTGTTTATCAGGAATTCTGAATGACTGTACCCCACACACAATTATCTGTAAGGTCCCTCAGTTGAGCAGTGAATTTCAAACACAGATTCAACCACAAAGACCAGGGAGGATTTACAATGCCTTGCACAGAAGGGCACATATTGTAGATAAACAAATACGGACATTGAATACCCCTTTCAGCAAGGTGAAGTTATTAATTACACTTTAGATGGTGCAACAATACACCCAGCCACTACAAAGATGCAGGCGTCCTTCCTAACTCAGTTGCCGGAGAGGAAGGAAACCGCTCAGGTATTTCACCACGAGACCAATGGTGACATTAAAACAGTTAGAGTTGAAGGCTGTGATAGGAGAAAACTGAGGATGGATCAACAATGGTGTTATTACTCCACAGTACTAGCCTAATTTACAGAGTGAAAACAAGAGAGAATGTACAGAATAAAAATACTCCAAAGCAGCATCCTGTTTGCAACAAGGCACTGAAGTAATACTGCAAAAAATGTGTCAAATCAATTACCTTATTCCCGAAAACAAATTTATGTTTGGGGCAAATACAACACAGTACCACTCTCTGTATTTTCAAGTATAGTGATGGCTGCATCATGTTATGGGTATGCTTATAATCGTGAAGGACTGGGGAGTTTTTCAGGGTAAAAAAATATGTGGAATAAAGCTAAGCACAGGCAAAATCCTAGAGGAAACCTGGTTAAATCTATTTTCCACTAGATACTGGGAGATGAATTCACCTTTCAGCAGGACAATAACCTAAAACACAAGGCCAAATCTACACTGGAGTTGCTTACCAAGAAGACAGTGAATGTTCCTGAGTGGCCGAGTTACAGTTTTGACTTAAATATATGGCAAGACCTGAAAACAGTTGTCTAGCAATGATTTGACAGAGCTTGAAGAATAAAAAAGAAATAAAAAAAATTGCAAATGTTGCACAATCCAGGTGTGGAAAGCTTTTAGAGACTAACACAGAAAGACTCACAGCTGTAATCACTGCCAAATTTGCTTTTACAAAGTATTAACTCAATGGTGTGAATACTTACAGAAATATAACATTGACATATTTCCTTTTCAATATTTAAAAACATTTTAATGAAAGTTTTCACTTTTATTATTGGGTTATGAAGGTAGATTGTTGAGAAAAAACATTTAATCCATTTTGAATTCAGACAAAATGTGGAATAAGTCTAAGGGTATGAATACTTTCTGAAGGCACTATTTCAATCAAATTTATTTATATGCCCTTTTTACATAAGCAGATGTCACAAAGTGCTATACAGAAAACCAGCCTAAACGGCAAGCAATGCAGATGTAGAAGCACAGTGGCTCAGAAAAACTCAATAGAAAGGCAGGAACATAGGAAGAAACCGAGAGGAACCATGCTCTGAGGGGTGGCCCGTGCCGGGTGGAGATTGTAACAGTACATGGCCAAGATGTTCATAGATGACCAGCAGGGTCATATAATAATAATCACAGTGGTTGTACAGGGTGCAACATGTCAGCACCTCAGGAGTAAATGTCAGTTGGCATTTCATAGCCGATCATTCAGAGTTGGAGACAGCAGGTGCGGTAGAGAAAGAGAGTTGAAAACAGCAGGTCTGGGACAAGGTAGCACGTCCGGTGAACAGGTCAGGGTTCCATAGCCGCAGGCGGAACAGTTGAAACTGGAGCAGCAGCACGACCAGGTGGACTGGGGACAGCAAGGAAGTCCTGAGGCAGGACCTAGGGCTCAAGTCCTCAGAGAGCATACATACTAAATTCACACAGGACACTGGATAAGACGGGAGAAATACTGCAGATATACAGAATGACCCTAGCCCCCCCGACACAAACTATTGCAGCAAAATACTGAGGCTGAGACAGGAGGGGTCGGGAGACACTGTGCTCCGTCCGACGATACCCCCGGACAGAGCCAACCAGGCAGGAATAACCCACCCACTTTGCCGAAGCACAGCCCCCACACCACTAGTGGGATATCTTCAAACCACCAACTTACTATCCTGAGACAAGGACGAGTATAGCTCACAAAGATCTCCCCACGGCACGAACCTCGAGGGGTCGCCATCCCAGACAGGAAGATCACGTCAGTGACGCACCCCTCCTAGGGACGGCATGGAAGAGCACCAGTAAGCCAGTGCCTCAGCCCCGAAATAGTGTAGAGGCAGAGAATTCCAGTGGAGAGAGGGGAACCGGCCAGGAAGAGACAGCAAGGGCGGTTTGTCGCCTCCAGTGCCTTTCCGTTCACCTTGTATTTGTATTTAAACAAAGCAGCAGCTTCTCTTCCTGGGTCCAGCAAATTAAGGCAGTTTATACAATTTAAAAAAAATGTACAATACATTCACAGATTTCACAACACACTGTGTGCCCGCAGGCCCCTACTCCACCACTACCACATATCATTTACATTTTACATTTAAGTCATTTAGCAGACGCTCTTATCCAGAGCGACTTACAAATTGGTGCATTCACCTTATGATATCCAGTGGAACAACCACTTTACAATAGTGCATCTAACTCTTTTAAGGGGGGGGGGGGTTAGAAGGATTACTTTATCCTATCCTAGGTATTCCTTAAAGAGGTGGGGTTTCAGGTGTCTCCGGAAGGTGGTGATTGACTCCGCTGACCTGGCGTCGTGAGGGAGTTTGTTCCACCATTGGGGTGCCAGAGCAGCGAACAGTTTTGACTGGGCTGAGCGGGAACTGTACTTCCTCAGAGGTAGGGAGGCGAGCAGGCCAGAGGTGGATGAACGCAGTGCCCTTGTTTGGGTGTAGGCCTGATCAGAGCCTGAAGGTACGGAGGTGCCGTTCCCTCACAGCTCCGTAGGCAAGCACCATGGTCTTGTAACGGATGCGAGCTTCAACTGGAAGCCAGTGGAGAGAGCGGAGGAGCGGGGTGACGTGAGAGAACTTGGGAAAGTTGAACACCAGACGGGCTGCGGCGTTCTGGATGAGTTGTAGGGGTTTAATGGCACAGGCAGGGAGCCCAGCCAACAGCGAGTTGCAGTAATCCAGACGGGAGATGACAAGTGCCTGGATTAGGACCTGCGCCGCTTCCTGCGTGAGGCAGGGTCGTACTCTGCGAATGTTGTAGAGCATGAACCTACAGGAACGGGTCACCGCCTTGATGTTAGTTGAGAACGACAGGGTGTTGTCCAGGATCACGCCAAGGTTCTTAGCACTCTGGGGAGGAGGACACAATGGAGTTGTCAACCGTGATGGCGAGATCATGGAACGGGCAGTCCTTCCCCGGGAGGAAGAGCAGCTCCGTCTTGCCGAGGTTCAGCTTGAGGTGGTGATCCGTCATCCACATGATATGTCTGCCAGACATGCAGAGATGCGATTCACCACCTGGTTATCAGAGGGGGAAAAATATCTACAGTACTAAATCCATGTGTATGTTATTGTGTGTGTATGCATGTGCCTGTGCACATGCACATTAGCCCTAGCCTTAACAGGAAGCCAGTGTAGAGGAGTAATGATTAAAACAAATTGGTTCACCGGGATTCATCAACAAACATACATTCTCCATGACACCGTTCCCACCCTCTCCTTTACTATTGTAGAAGCTGCAGCAGGAGCTGGAGTTTCTGGAGGTGCAGGAGGAGTACATCAAAGATGAACAGAAGAACCTGAAGAAGGAGTTCCTCCACGCCCAGGAGGAGGTCAAGAGGATACAGAGTATCCCCCTGGTCATCGGCCAGTTCCTGGAGGCTGTGGACCAAAACACAGCCATCGTGGGCTCCACCACAGGTACAGATTTTTTACTCTTGTCTGTCCTCACATAGATTGTGTAGGTAAGCCTCTGGTTGTTGCCTCCAGAGACTGGAGACTTGAGTCCGAGTCGATATATCGGTCCGATTATTGGCCCTTTTCTAGTCTATCGGCCCTTCTCTATCGGTTTTGCCGATAGTCCCGCTGCATAGCAATACTGCTGCTATGCCAGCCGCCACTCACTGCCTGAGCCACGAGCACTGCACAATGCTGATGAATGTCTAACTGGGAAAATCAGCAGCAGCAGCGGTAAGCTAGCTCATCCTCCAACAGAAAAGTGCAATTTTGAGAAACGGATGAATTGACACAGTGACCAAGATTGCAGATGTGCTTCCCTGAGACGGTTTTCTGGCAGTTTGTGCAGAAATTCTTCGGTTGTGTAAACCCACGGATGCATCAGCTGTCCGGGTGGCTGGTATCAGACAATCACACAGGTGATGAAGCTGGATGTGGAGGTCCTAGGCTGGCATGGTTACACGCGGTCTGTGGTTGTGACGCCGGTTGGACGTACTGCCAAATTCTCAAAAATGACATTCAAGGTGGCTTATTGTAGAGAAATAAACATTAAATTATCTGGAAACAGCTCTTGTGGGCATATCCTGCAGTCAGCATGCCAATTTCCCCATCCCTCAACTTGAGATGGCTGTTAATCAGCTTCTTGATATTCCACACCTGTCAGGTGGATGGATTATCTTGGCAAAAGATAAATGCTCACTAACAGGATGTAAACAAATTGTGCATACATTTGAGAGAAATAACTTTTGTTGCATATGGAACATTTCTGGGATCTTTTATTCAGCTCATGATACATGGGACCAACAGTGTATTTATCATAGTAGCAGTAAACAGCAGCAAGTGATATGAGCGATGCAGAGATGTGAAAGGAGCGGAGTTACAGCCTTGCTCTATCCAAATGTAGCAATAGAATCACGTTATAACCCGCCCATTTCTTGACAGATAGCTGGAATAGCCAATTGAGTTGTTTCAAATTTCATCCGAGTTCTTCAGAGAGAATATTTTTTCCCCGATCCCGGGAAATAACAAATACTAGTTTCGTAAAATCCGTGATCACAAATCATAACGTTTCGAATGTCCCATTTGCATTAAATAGATATTTTATTATCTCAAACTAACAGCAGTGCCTGTATGATGTCATTCCATACAGGCGTGACATGCTGGCGTGAAACTTTCATGCGAATATTGTTGATCACTTGGCTAATATACTCTAAGTCCAAAATGAAGGGCAAACAGATTGTCATCTTTAGCACCATAGACTCTACTGACCAGCCAAAACAAGCTCAATAACTCAATGCATGCACACACTTCTATTGAATTAGGATTCACCTGATGTGAGTATGCCTATGACATCTTAATTTACCATTCAAATACAATTACTATTATGTTATTTAGTTTGGTTAAAAACAAAGTCAATTAAAATGATGTATATTGCATACATGGCTGTCTTTGGGAAATTTTATGATATTGTATATCTGCCTAAAATATCAGCCAACTGCCATCTTTGACCCCTAAAAAATCCATATCGTTCGTTCTCTAATAGCCACACCCATAAGCACCCATATTTTGCACAGTAACACCAATGCCTCATTCTTACCGTAATGCTAAACATGTGGCTCTAATATTCACTAATGACATTTCCCCCTCTTTCCCTGTGCCACCCTTTTTCTCTGCTTCTCTCTGTCCACCCACTTTTTGTCTTTGTCCACCCCCTTCTCTGTCCACCCCTTTTCTCCTTCACTCAGGCTCAAACACTATGTGCGTATCCTAAGCACCATCGACAGGAAGCTGCTGAAGCCAATGCGTCGGTGGCCCTGCACAAGCACAGCAATGCCCTGGTGGACGTGCTCCCCCCAGAGGCTGACAGCAGCATCATGATGCTCACATCAGGTACACATGCACACTATTCTACCCCCTGGTATACAAATCCCTTTGTAATATATATTGCACAGTCATGAGTGGAACAAACATGCATTCATGCGTGCTTACATACATTACACGCATATTCCACTCATTGATACCATTTTCCTGTATCTCTCCGTGCAGACCAAAAGCCGGATGTGATGTATGCTGACATCGGAGGGATGGATATCCAGAAGCAGGAAGTGAGGGAAGCAGTGGAGCTTCCACTCACACACTTTGAGCTTTACAAACAGATTGGCATTGACCCGCCCAGGGGGGTTCTGATGTATGGGCCTCCTGGCTGTGGGAAGACCATGCTGGCCAAGGCTGTGGCTCACCACACAACAGGTAGGCCATTCACCATGTTCACCATTATCTATAGGATGCACAGGTGATTAGACAATGTAATTTTATTGGTAGCAAAAAATTGTCATGTTACCATATCAGTATTTGTTTTTTGACCAATGCATATGATTTGATATCTTGGTCTCTCTCTCTCTCAGCGGCGTTCATCCGCGTGGTAGGCTCTGAGTTTGTGCAGAAGTACCTGGGCGAGGGCCCCCGCATGGTGCGTGACGTCTTCCGGCTGGCCAAGGAAAACGCCCCCGCCATCATCTTCATCGATGAGATCGATGCCATCGCTACCAAGCGTTTTGATGCACAGACTGGAGGTATGAGCCATTGTGTACCTTTTAAAATCAGCTGCACAGAATAGGCTATGGAATGGACTGGTCTTTGGCTAATCACCAGCATTGCACATTGCAACCAAATCCAATAAGACAAGCAAAATAGAGCAGATTTACAGATTGGCATTCCTGATATCAAATGTCTCTACCTGTGATCTTCAGGGTTCTCACAAGGTGCTTAAAGTACTTGAATTTGGTACTCTGAAATTCAAGTACTGGAAAACCTTGAAAATCTGACATTTTTTCAAGTTGGTACTTGAAAAGAACTTGGAATTAAAATGAGAGGAAAGGGCCTCCCGAGTGTCACACAACCAGCTGTGATCGGGAGTCCCATAGGGCTGCTCACAATTGGCCCAGCGTTGTCCGGGTTAGGGGAGGGTTTGACGGTGGGGGGGTTTACTTGTCTCATTGCGCTCTAGTGACTCCTTGTGGCGGGCCGGGCTCCTGCAGGCTGACCTCAGACGGTGTATCCTCCGACACATTGGTGCTTCTGGGTTAAGTGGGCTGGTGTAAGAAGCGCAGTTTGGCGGGTTATGTTTCGGAGGACGCATGACTCGACCTTCGCCTCCCGAGCCTGTTGGGGAGTTGCAGAGATGAGACCAGATCGAAATTGGGGAGAAAAGGGGGTTAAAAAATATATATTTAATTGATAGGAGAACAGATAATGATCAAATGTGTTTATGAAAAATATTATAATGTATTGGTCTTGCGAATTAATTTCCAGACAGACTACAGAGTTGTATTTCCTCACATGTTTCACGCTGTGGTTGCCAGGGGAGCTTGCTCATTCCATCCACACTGCCACTCATCCAGGCAGGTACAGAACGGACTGATTAGGCGCCGCCAAACATCACTTCGATGGCTAGAATGCCGGGAAAATGTTGATTCAAGCCTGCCTTTTGTGCATATGGAACATTTCTGGGATCTTTTATTTCAGGTCATGAAACATGGGACCAATCCTTTACATGTTGCGTTTTATATATTTTTTCAATATAGTTTACCCACCTTTTTTACCACTACATCACTGGACCCAACCAACCGACACCATGTAAGGTGCAAAAAATGCGTCAGACTTTGACATTGCGAGCACGGGTAAATCGGCCCTGAAGAGCCACATAAAGGGGTAAAGACACAACACTGCATCCTGCACTGGTGCCAGTTCTACATTGTGACTTTTTCTCTGCCATGACCTCTAGAGCTTTTTTTGCCAATCGCCTCATTCACAGGGCGCAAGCGATATTCCGTACTGACTTACGTATGTAGTGAAACAATGCGTTATTGAGTAGAACTTGTAAGGTAGTGATGAATACTAAGTTGTTTTTTAGGTTGTGGTGATATACTGCCATCTGGTGGCGACTAGAAATAATTGAGTAGTATGAAATATTACGAATTGATGGTCCTTAAAAATAAATATTAGTGCTTGGAAAAAATACTTAAGTTATTGAATTTGACTTGCCACTGTCTGTACGAACCCTGGAACTTGTCATGCCAACACACATTCTAGCTGTTTACATTGCAGTATTTCAATCAAACAATGTTGAAATCAGCCTCAACTAAGCAGGTGAAACATGTTTCTGTAAAGGCCCCCTAGTTGCTGTGAGTGTTAGCTAGGCTATTGTTTATCCTTGGCCCAGATGGAGACACAAGGACACATGACCATGGTCCGTCAGCTTATCAAGAGCAATGGGGAAATAAATAACCTTCATATTTTTGTGTGGCCAAGTGATTTGTTTTGACTGCCACCACCATAGTTAGATAGGTTTTTAAGGACAGGGTAGTTGCAGTTAACTTCAGGTTAGAGTTGGGAATCGGAATTTACCCACAAAACAGAACTACCTGTAAATATGGCAGTAAATGTCATCATTGTTTAAAGCATCCAGGCAAACAGATTCACAGAGATCCACAATAGAGACAAACTTGGTTGTGGCCTTATTATCTTGAGTGGGATTGATTATTAGGACTGAAAATAAGACCAAGCAGTTAATGGTGTGGTTGAACCCTGACATTGGTAATCCCTCATTGTATTATCTCCTTCCCAAACAGCTGACAGGGAGGTGCAGAGGATTCTGCTGGAGCTTCTCAACCAAATGGACGGCTTTGACCAGACCGTTAACGTCAAGGTGAGCTTTGCCTCTGTGACATACTTTGCCTCTGTGACATACTGTCTAGGGCTTATTGTATGTTGTAGTCTCATTAATGCAGCTAGCCTGTGACCTTGTGTGTCACATTGAGAATATGTAAAAAAATAACATAAAATAAAAATGTAGCCGCACTTAAGCTAAACCTATACAGTGAGTGATGTACTACTATGGGTCTTAAAGCCTCTGGTTAAGCCTTTGTCATATGACTTCCTGCCTCTGTCTGACCCACCTGTTTGTTCCCTTGTCAGGTGATTATGGCCACCAACAGGGCCGACACCCTGGACCCCGCACTCCTGCGCCCGGGCCGTCTGGACAGAAAGATTGAGTTCCCACTACCTGACCGCCGGCAGAAACGCCTGGTCTTCTCCACCATCACCAGCAAGATGAACCTCTCTGAGGAGGTGGACCTGGAGGACTGTATCCTTATAATGCCCTACCCACAAGTATCTCATGACGTGTGTGTGTTAATGGGTGCAGGTGTGTTTTGTATTAACTTTCTATCAATGTGTCAAGAAAAAACTAGCAGCATCATGCAATATTTTCCTTCTCAGAACAAGGCAAAGGAGCACAAATCCTTTTCTGTGTCCGGTTCATTGTGTGCTTTAAGTTTTCATTAAATATTTACCTCCTTGAATACAGCTCTGATCTGGAACAATATTCTCACTTAAAGGTCAAATGAACCATGACTTTAGTACTCTACCTGAATGCCTTCTTTGTATAGTCTAATGCACTTTCCCATACCGTCCCTTGGTTGCTAAGTAACCGAAAGAACACTACATTGTTCAGTGTCGTATGAGTTTGTATTTGCGGTTGTCCTTAACCAGTGTGTAGATGTGGCCAGACCAGACAAGATCTCCGGAGCAGACATCAACTCTATCTGCCAGGAGGTGAGTGGGACCCCGTGCTGTTGGGAGGAATTCTTCCATGGGGGGTCAACCTACTCCAAAAGACTCAATGTCAAAGAGTAGCAAGTTATTGCGTTCGCTAACTCTTGTTCCAAAGATAAATATCCCCTGTTACATCACCTGTTGTCGGTGTGAGAACTGGAAACGCTCTGATAAATGTGCTTATAATTCTTTCATTCCTCTCACTCAGGCTGGCATGCTGGCTGTCCGTGAAAATAGGTACATCGTCCTGGCCAAGGACTTTGAGAAGGCCTACAAGACTGTTATCAAGAAGGATGAGCAGGAGCATGAGTTCTACAAGTAGAAAGTAACCTCACCCCCCCTTCCCCCTAAAAAAAGAAAAAGGCATTTAGACACAAATTTTGTGATTTGTGTGTGTTTGTATCTACTACCGTGTCCATTTGTGGTTTCACAGACTCTAACATTGACCTTGGACTGAATTTTGCTTTATTTACTAAAGGGCCATTGTCAACTCGGGCTGTGATTCCAAACTTGAACACACACATAGTGAATGGAGGGTCTTTTTATGTGCTCTGCAGGTTCTTAAGTATGTTTTACTTGACTGTAGCTAGTATAATGGCCTGGAGTTTGTACCTGTAATGTACTCACTGATAAAACAGTACTCTAAAAAAAAAAGTTTTCCATAATTAAAAAAAAAAAAAAAGTATGCATAGTCTGTCTTTATTTTTCACACGGACTGAAATATATTGGTTTAAAGTCTAGTGATGTGACAAGACAAACACACTAACGTGCCCAGGGTCATCTGCAGTGGTAGCCATACATTTGATAGATAAACTGACTGTTGGTCATAGATCCTCTACTCTCGCTTGGCACTCCGTTCCTAGTCAGTCTAGACAGACAGGCACCACTGATACGGGGTCCTCCGTAAGAGGGGACATGGCGGCGTCTCTGCCTCCCGCTTTCCCTCTCTCTCTCTGGGTCTGCCCATGAGTCAAAGCAGTTCAGCCTCAGGTTCAAGTTCAGCCTTACACCACAAGGGGAGAAAGGCTTTCTGTTAGTCAAGCTCTCTGGAGATAGTAAATGTCTATCAAGGGCAAGATTTTGGTTTAGATAGTAAAAGGCCCCTCATACAGTATATCAAATGGAATAGTACCCACTTGTGTCCCAATGGGAAACTGTTGGGCAGGTGGTCAGTGACTGGGTCAAAGTAGTTGGTGTAGAGGGGCATGGTTGCAGACTCCAGGTCCTGTGACAGCTTGGCGAAGATTGGTCCCAGGTCATGGTTTGGTAGTATCCTTTGACCCGGGCAGAGACTGCGCCACATTGCTGATACTACAGCATCCAAGGTGGACTGGGGCTTCCAGGGATGGAACGGAGGACGGTGAGGTGGAAGCTTGGACATTCTGAAGAAAGCTTTGGACAACCAAATTAAAATGTGTCTGTGTGATCACTAATGGCCATAACTATTTATTTGTCCATAACTACAGTTTGAAGATCAATCCATCACCTTAAAGTGCCATGTAGTTTGTCAGATTATTAGAAATATATTTAGCTTAGATATGTTACTGATCATGAAAAGGCAATTCATTTCGGTAACAGCTTCATTGCCTTTGTTTAACTGCTGCCAGTGGACCAGTAACTTAACCTACATTTAACAACTACCCAGTCCTCTAACTTTGAATACTGAGTGGGAAAATAATTCCTTACCTTTTAAATAAATAAGACTGTGTTGAAATATGGCAAAAAGTCAGTACTTTGGCTTAGACTGCAATTTGTTTACACTTGATTTTCAACAGAGATGAGTGATGCACCATTCTAGAATCTAGAACACATCTATTACAATAGAATATTTTATTTTCTCCCAGCTTGGGTGTACCATTTGGTATAAAATCGATATTTTCTTAGAAAGTACAATTACTACATAAAAGCACAACTCAGAACGTGTACGAAAGATACAGTAGTAGGTCTAAATAAACAAAAGTAGTTTGTATTACACAATTTCTGTAATTTATCTTTGTCCGTCTCATCGAGTCAAGCATATCGTGTTTTCCTCGTTCTATGTTCAGTAAGCCATAACACAAAAGGATGGTTATGTCACTGTGTAAACGTCACCCCATTCAATTGTATTGCCGGTGCATTCATTGAATTCTTGTGAAACCAAACTAGCAAGTTGTGCTGAAATTCAGGACATGCATACAGCACGAAGAGGGTGGACGTGCGCTAAACTAACTCTTACTCTCTGCCGACCGTACTATTCATTACTACAAGCAACAGCAAACAGCTGGTACATCACTTCCTGTACTAGTTCTACATGTGAAGTGTGGCTGAAGAAGCTGCATTTCAACTTCGAAACGCAACTCGAATTGTGAAAGGGATGTTTAACAATGCCGTTGCCTGGAATAAAGTAGTAAAGGAACCATTGCGCTATCCACGAACAAGAGGATTGGATTGGTAAACACCATTTCGTGCGTTTAGTTGGTAAGCTGGCCACAGTTTATTTGTGTATCAAGCTAATAATGCTAACTAGATAGCCAGCTAACGTTACGTTAACAAATCATGCCAGTGTATGAAATAAGTTAGCTAGTCGTTAGCAAGCTAGCAAAGTAGAATGAAATGGAGTCAGCGTTAGTTTGCCGTATTTTACAGCTTTCTCCGTCAGTTGCTAGTTGGTGCGTAGCTAACGTTGTCTATCTAAAATGTTAAGTATTTATTGTGGCCGCTTTAACAATAGTTGTTTAGGCAAGGCTCGAGCCCAGGTAAGTTAGCTACGCCAGAAATTGTGGAATCTTTGGTTACATCATCATGACTAATACAAAATCTAAAGTAAGACTTGAATGGTCTAATAATGTAAAAACTGATTCGTTTACTGGACACCATAGTGGGTGTGTGTGTGTCTCTGTCTGTAGGCTACATGCTATTGTTGCATCTGTTCAAGCAAGGAATTCTTATTCCAAGGGAATAGCTGGGTGATTTTATTTATTTAACCTTTATTTAACCAGGCAAGTCAGTTAAGAACAAATTCTTATTTACAATGACGGATTTAGCAAATACGTTAGGGTCAGATTTTAAAGATGTTTTATTTATTTTATTAATCACCCTTTAAGTAAAGACTAAAACATGTCTGGATTTTAAGAGTCAACTGGAAACTATATACATATGTGCATAAGCCATTTGCTACCATTTAAAAAAAAAAATACACACAATATTCTAATCTAAGTATTTTGTCATTACCACCACGACAAGCAAGTTATATTAACGTTTTTTCAAAAGTGTGTGTGTGTACGCGCTTGGTTACTATGTATATGAATAGTGAATAAATGTGAATAGGAAATGCACATTTTGGTGCCGGGAAATTATAGAAAAATAAAGGTAAATATGACTTGAGAATATATTTTTATTGAACGTCATTACAAAGTAGGCTATAATTTAGGCAAATTATGTAGACCATTTTATTTATGTATTTAGGATACATTGTATGCTAGCTGTTCAACTGGAGTTAGCATGCTAGAATCCCTGCTATTTATGACTAAATACTGTAAAAATGTCATTACCACCACATAATGAACCATGATGTTAAGGAAAGAATGTGGTGGTAATGACAAGGTATTAGTTCATATATTTTTACTAACCTTAAGACCTGAAAAGACAAATTATACATATGATCATGATTTAAGTTTATATTGGAAGCATTTGCTAAATAAGACCATTGCATTTTGTATTATGTTAGGATGATTGAGGGATTTTGATGTCTATTTATGTGACTTAATATGGTTATTACTGACTAATTATTTATTCTATGAGATGCCCACTAAATCAACCAAGGAGAGGACAAGGACATACACTATATATACACAAAAGTATAAAAATAGTGGATTCTGCTATTTCACCCATTGCTGAAAGGTGTATAAAATTGAGCACACAGCCATGCAATCTCCATGGACAAACATCGACAGTAGAATGGCCCTTACTGAAGAGCTCAGCGACTTTCAATATGGCACAGTTATAGGATGCAACCATTTCCAACAATTCAGTTCATCATAATTATGCCCTGCTGTTATTGTGAAGTGGAAAGGTCTAGGAGCAACAACGGCTCAACCGCAAAGTGGTAGGCCTCACAATTACACAGAATGGGACCGCCGAGTGCCGAAGCTCATAAAAATTGTCTGTACTCGGTTGCAACACTCATTACTGGGTTCCACACGGTCTCTGGAAGCAACGTCAGCACAATAACTGTTCGTCGGGAGCTTGATGAAATGGGTTTCCGTGGCCGAGCAGCCCCGCACAATCATAAGATCACCATGCGCAATGCCAAGCGTCGGCTGGAGTGGTGTAAAGCTCGCCGACACTGGAGCAATGGAAACGCGTTCTCTGGAGTGATGAATCATGCTTCACCATCTGGCATTCCGACAGACGAATCTGGGTTTTGCTCAATGTTTGTTCTTGAACAGACATTGAGGTACGTTTGCTCCGTTTGCTCCTGTTTTGGAGGGTGTGGCTTGAAGCAATGAGTGCTGTATTTAAAGGGCAGTGGCCATGCTGACAGCGTTCCCGAACCCACAACCCAACCCCTTCCTGTTTTTCAACTGGTCGTTCAGTACAGCACCGTTTATGATCAATTTAATGTTCCAGAATGTAAAAAACGTACTGAGCTCTGGCCTGTTCGTACATGCATGCAATGTGATACTTGGAGGTGTCTCTCCGTTTGTGGAAGAGACCGCAATGACATGCTTCACCTATTTGGGCTTTGATGCCTTCAGTTTGATGCTAAACGTGCAAAAACAGGATTTTAACAACATACTTACAACCGTTAGCAAACTGTTTACACAAGCAGCCAACCAGTGCTGTGTGATTATTCATTTAATTAATTTCAACAGGTATTGGACACTTTTATTTTTTTTAAAGGACACTTCAGTATTTTGACAACAAAGCCCTTCATCTACTTCCCCAGTCAGATGAACTCATGGATACCATTTTTATGTCTCTGCATCCAGTATGAAGGAAGTTGGAGGTTGTTTTGTGAGCTAATGCTAACTAGCGTTAGTGCAATGACAGTCTATGGTATCTACTAGTATGCTAGCAGTTACCATAGACATCCAGTCATTGCACTAACGCTTGTTAGCAATTGTGCTAATGCTAGTTAGCAACTTTCCAACTGAACACAGGGCCATAGAAATGGTATCCACAAGTTCATGGGACTCTGGGGAAGTAGATAAAGGCTGCCAAAATCCTGATGTATCCCTTTAAGGTCTGAAGTGTACTTGCCCATTAGCCAAGTAAGGAGTAGGCTATTGGTTGCCTGTCAGATATGATCACTTGCATGCAGAAATTAAATATTCTGTCTTTTATGTGAACATAATGAAAGAACCACACATTTTTATGTTGTATGGTTTTCAGTATAAACTGTTACCTGCCCAATGGAACAACCACAGAGCAGGCTCAATTTGCATGGCTGTTCAGTTCACTTGCCCCAGGTGATAAGGCAACCTGTTATGTCAATCCCTGTTGATACTTGTGGCTGTTTCATTAGTGTTAGCCTTCCTATTTGTCGGATCCATTGCTGACCCTGCTCCCTTTCTGTCCAACCAGCGCAAGACGTTACATTTTGCCCCAACACAATCTAATAATGATGTTGAATATGTCCCAGGCTGCCATCTATTTGTTTTCTGCCCAGTACTCTGGAATGATAGTAGCGGTGGAAAGGCAACACATTTGCCGTTCATGTGTCTGTGTGACTCTTAGTGTCCATTTTGTTATATGTTTACGTGGTTATCCTCAGTTTTTCTGGTTGGTCCCTATGGTTGTCATTGCTTAGCTACTGAGCCGTGCAGCTTGTCATCATGGTTGCAACGAGGGCTGTCCCAGAGGTGTGTGGTGTGCTCGAGCCACAAATGAACTCTGCACTATGGAAACTAGTAACTACCCAAGCAGCAGCAAACGGTAAAGGAGAACCAGAAGAAGCTATAGAGATTTTTTTTCTTCTCTTCAGCAGTGAGCCTGTCCCAGTGGACTCGGACCTGAGGGAGCAGCTAAAGAGACATGTACCAGCTGCACTGACGATGAATGGACAGTGTGTTGCTATGACAAGGGCGCTAGCCCTCATTAATATGCTGACACTTTTTTTCACACTGTATGCTAATGTTTTAATTGCCTGGACCTGTTTGGTTGGAAGAGCTAGCTACTGTAACTTTGTTGGCAATTTCATGTTTTTTTAAAATTTTAATGTTGGGTTGGCCTTGTATAAATGAAGTGGTTATCCAAGTATAAACAGGTTCCCCTCGTCTTGGCAGTCAAGTAAAGATAATGCTGTTGTCACGAAGCACATTTTCTGGTGCATATTGATGCTCAGAGCAGTGCAAACTAAGCTGGTCTCAGGAAAAGAGGCTTGAGCCAATGTTGATACCACAGACTCTGGGAAGGAGCCTAAGTTTTTTTTTTATGTCTTAGGGTAGCCTATATCACAATGGTCATATCACATCCACAGGAGTCAGGAACTGTCCTCAAGGATTTCAGTTGATCAGTTTAGTAATTGAATACGGATAGCTTGTTGTTGTGTTGTCACCTTACACCTGAGAGTGGTAGTGAGCCGAGGGGGGGGGGAGCTGTTTCGTCTACTCTTTCCCCTCACATGGTTTCTGTTAGCTTTGTTCATACCATATCTTCTTTCCTCCTATACGCTCCCACAGGGTGATAACGGGTTTGTTGAGCAAGAGGTGACCCATGGAGATGTCTTGTGACTCATGGCAATAGATAAAGAATGAGCTAGTGACACTTTAGATAATGCAGTGGATATGATCAGTAACTTCATCAGACAAGCTTGACAGGTATAGTATTTGCGGCAGTTTGCTTGGTAAAGGAACCCTGTCGGCAGGTGTGTTGGTAAGCTTCTTTTGACAATCTGAGGTGAAACGTAGCAGAAGTCTGCATGACTCTCAGTGGAGCCTATCTTCAGTGTCTAGAATTGAATGTTTCTGAATAGAGTGCAAGGATTTGATGGCCTTTTCCGCCCAAGCTCCAAAGCTGTGTTGGAGCAGATTTGCAGACTACAGAGAACACAAGTTTAAAGCTGGAGAGCACAGTCTTCCACAGCTGACGTATGAATGGATCGATGGATGGATATAGTACGCATTCCCCTAATCAGTCGAAAATGGCAACTCTCCAGTCCCTCACCCTTCTCTTCGTGTCTGGCATCCCGCTATGTTCCGGCGGGTTAAGGCTTTGATTCACAGGCGGCAGACTCTAACGAAAGGCCTATCAACTGTTTCTACCCCATCCTCTTCCTCCCACTGCTCTGCAGCTCTCCTTTGGGACAGATGCGCACCAGATGTTTTCAAGTACTTGGCTACATATTTCCACTTTCCTCCAATCTCTCCTAATGCTCTGCCTGTCTTTGTTTTCTGCTGGGGGGGGTGCCGTCGTTCTATATTTCCCAGCAGTCTTTTGAGCTGGCTGGCTGACTGCTCCCCTCCCCGTGAATGCGTGTCTCTCAGTGGGTCCCCTGTGCCTGGCCGACTGACTGGTCGCCTGCCTGGCTATGGGCCACGCATGCATGGGATCCTGACTAACCAGCACGCTAACAGAGATTTCTATATACATTTCGCATACTTCTCGCTCTCCCTTTCCCACCTCCCCATTTCTCTCTCTTCCCTCGGCCCCCTCGCTGACTATTATTCTCGCATCCATTCCAGTGAGTGCGTGTATGCATGTGTACGTACAGTATACATGTAATGTTGATGGCTCCAGGCAGAAAAGGATTGTCCCATATCTGGCCTGTAATCTTTCATAGCTGCCATCACTCAGTCTAAAGCGTGTGCTGCTGTACAGTCTGAAGAGGGGCGATGTGAGGAGGTGGAAGATGTTTGTTTTGGCTGACTCGGGCATGCATGAACTAGTCATGCTAGTTCTACCTCTTTGACTTTCAAATGTCGAGACTCGAGAGAGCGAATGTAGCCTAGATTGAACGCTGGTGAGACGAGGGGAAAAAACTAAACTAGCCACTTGCATTGGGCCTACTCTCTGCTTCCTCTCTCCCTCTCCTTTTGTCATTCTCAGATTTCCTCACATAACATCACATAGCCTGAGGAACAGGGACATCTAAATCAAGTCCCTGGCTCTTTTTATATGCATGCTAAGAAGGCAAGGCCCTGGCTTTGTCAATGGAGGTGACAGCTGCCAAGTGGTTCTTCTACACTGTATCCCAGGCAGCAACCCTATATCCCATTTCAAGTCGGTACTGCCCCCGAGAGCCTTAACCGGGCTGGGATGATACTATACAGACCCTGTTGATCAGCCGATTTATTAATGTAAACACCTGTGAAACTGCAGTAGACATTGGACATACGGTGGTATAGTATGTATTTAAACCATAGTAAAGGAATGGTATCGTGTTTGTTCAAAGGATTTAGCCTCTACGCCTATATGGATGCTGTTGGCTACTCATTTGAGAGGACTGACCTGAGAAGTTCAACCTTCCATCTGCTCATATTTCTAGTTGCAAAAAAAAGAACTCTTCAACTTCTCACTCCCTCCCTCTTTCTAGCTCTCTCCTTCCTGTCCAGTATCTCCTCATTTTGCAGACTCCTTTTGTACTCTCACCCTCTTGTCTTTCCATTTCTCTCTCTGTGTTTTAATGAACTTGTTTCCTCCTGAGTGTGAGGTGGCTTGACTGGGGATTAAGGACTATGGAAGCTGAAAAGGCGGGGTAAGGGAGATTACTGTTGAAACTGATGTGCTCACAGTTGCAGATCACACACACTCCCATATCAGGAATTCCGTTATGAAAATGTGGCACCGGATATTTTGACCAGCAGCACTTTAATTGACCAGACATTGGAGAAATGTACCAAACCCATATGCATTGGGTGCGTAACCTGATTAGGGTGTCCACCCACTGTGCTCAGAATCACATTTAGAATATGGTAATATTAATAATATTAATCTTAACAGAAAATATAAGTTGAGGATGCAAGGACGTGTGTACTTACCGTGCAATTTGAAGATGTTAGATTAACTGTCCACATTTACTTTTTCTCAGCCAACAAGATGAGAAACGAACAAAAATCACTAGCATAGGCCGAGCATGAGTTTCAAGTTTGGGGAAGCACATTTTCACCATCAAAATGCACCATTATAATAAAGCATTCCATGCGTCATCGCATTTGCAGACTTATGTAAGAGAGCCTACAATTCGTAATGTGACTGGATAGTAATTTAGGCTAACAATATAACTCAGACTGCTCAATGCATGGCTTGCATGGATACTTTTTTTATTTTTTTTGCATGGGAAACCCATTTCATGCACTTCTACTGCACTTGATATGACTGGAGACATTAGGAGAAATATATACACAAACTCAGCAAAAAAAGAAACGATTTAAAAAAACTTAACATGTGTAAATAGTTGTATGAACATAAGATTCAACAACTGAGACATAAAACTGAACAAGTTCCACAGACATGTGACTAATAGAAATTGAATAATGTGTCCCTGAACAAAGTTGGGGTCAAAATCAAAAGTAACAGTCAGTTTCTGGTGTGGCCACCAGCTACATTAAGTACATTAGTGCATCCTCATGGACTGCACCAGATTTGCCAGTTCTTGCTGTGAGATGTTACCCCACTCTTCCACCAAGGCACCTAGCCCTCACCCTCCGATCCAACAGGTCCCAGACGTGCTCAATGGGATTGAGATCCGGGCTCTTCGCTGGCCATGGCAGAACACTGACATTCCTGTCTTGCAGGAAAGCATGCACAGAACGAGCAATATGGCTGATGGCATTGTCATGCTGGAGGGTTATGTCAGGATGAGCCTGCAGGAAGGGTACCACATGAGGGATGAGGATGTCTTCCCTGTAACGCACAGCGTTGAGATTGCCTGCAATGACAACAAGTTCAGTCCGATGATGCTGTGACACATCGCCCCAAACCATGACGGACCCTCCACCTCCGAATAGCTCCAGAGTACAGGCCTCGGTGTAACGCTCATTCCTTCGACGATAAACGCGAATCTGACCATCACCCTTGGTGAGACAAAACTGTTACTCGTCAGTTAAGAGCACTTTTTGCCAGTCCCGTCTGGTCCAGCGATGGTGGATTTGTGCCCGTAGGCGACGTTGTTGCCGGTGATGTCTGGTGAGGACCTGCCTTACAACAGGCCTACAAGTCCTCTGTCCGCAATAGGCTGTGAGAGGCTGGACTGTCTGAGCACTGATGGAGGGATTGTGCGTTCCTGGTGTAACTCGGGCAGGTGTTGTTGCCATCCTGTACCTGTCCCCGCAGGTGTGATGTTCGGATGTACCGATCCTGTGCAGGTGTTATTACACGTGGTCTGCCACTGCGAGGACGATCAGCTGTCCGTCCTGTCTCCCTGTAGCTCTGTCTTAGTCGTCTCACAATACGGACATTGCAATTTATTGCCCTGGCCACATCTTCAGTTCTCATGCCTAAGGCAGGGAGCAGGGACCCTGGGCATCTTTCTTTTGGTGTTTTTCAGAGTCCGTAGAAAGGCCTCTTTAGTGTCCTATGTTTTCATAACTGTGTCTTAATGACCGTTCCACAGGTGCATGTTAATCAATTGTTTATGGTTCACTGAACAAGCATGGGAAACGGTGTTTAAACCCTTTACAATGAAGATCTGTGAAGTTATTTGGATTTTTACGAATTCTTTGAAAGAAGGGGTCCGGGGGGGGAAATAATATATATATATTAACAAATTACAGGGTAGCCTACTCTGCTGACACTAACAATCAATATCAACTACGTTGTCCATATAGGCCTATGAATAGGGGAGGCACAAATAAAATATGACATCCATCTAAACTGGAGGAGGAAATTTACCAAAAACTTCTAAGTGGCAGTGACCCAACAATGATAGTGAATATGCACGGTGCACACTCACCAGGGATATGGCTGATGCTCTCCGCTGGTCCCAATAAGATTAGGCTATGGGTCTACTGTTGTTCTCTCAACTAAAAGACAGCTTAGAGTCTTTTCATTGTCTTTACAGCATTAGCCATTTGCTTTCCACACTATTTTCCCATAATTTGTATTTTGAAATATTGCGATATCCCTGGCTGGGCCCCTACTTTTCACTGACTGTCGCAACTCAACAATCATATTTTTCCTTTTAATTTATTTAGCACATTTTTCATACTTTTTTGAAACTCCGCATTGTTGGTTAAGGGCATGTAAGTAATCATTTCAAGATGAAGTCTACACCTGTTGTATTTGGAGCATATGATGAAACATTTGATCTGAAATTATCTATTTGGTATTTGCAGCACGCACTGCCAAAATTGGGTGGGCTTCCTTTCCTTTCGACTGTAGGCAATGCGATTTTTAAAACGACCTACAACTTGTTTTTTAAGGCTCGGTTCAGCTAATGATCCTCTGTGGAATACTTGTCCCGAAGCCACTCCTGCGTTGTCTTGGCTGTGTGCTTAGGGTCGTTGGAAGGTGAACCTTCGCCCCAGTCTTTCATCAAGGATCTCTCTGTACTTGGCTCTGTTCATCTTTCCCTCGATCCTGACTAGTCTCCCAGTCCCTGCTGCTGAAAACATCCCCACAGCATGATGCTGCCACCACCATGCTTCACCGTAGGGATGGTGCCAGGTTTCCTCCAGACGTGACGCTTGGCATTCAGACCAAAGAGTTCAATCTTGGTTTCATCAGACCAGAGAATCTTGCTTATCATTGTCTGCGAGTCCTTTAGGTGCCTTTTGGCAAACTCCAAGCGGGCTGTCATGTGCCTTTTTTACTGAGTGGCTTCTGTCTGGCCACTCTACCATAACGGCCTGATTGGTGGAGTCCTTCAGAGGAGCTCATTGCTTATTTAAGCTGTTGCCATGATATGGACTTTACCCAAAGAGGGCCATCTTCTGCATACCCCGCCTACCATGTCACAACAACTGATTGGCTCAAATGCATTAAGGAAATAAATACCACAAATTAACTTAAGGCACACCTGTTAACTGAAATGCATTCCAGGTGACTACCTCCATCAAGCTGGTTGAGAGAATGCCCAGAGTGTATAAAGCTGTCAAGGCAAAGGGTGGCTATTTGAAGAACCTCAAATATATATATATTTTTTTGGTTACTACATGATTCCATATGTGCTATTTCATAGTTTTGATGTCGTCACTATTATTCTACAATGTAGAAAATAGTAAAAATAAAGAAAAACCCTTGAATGAGTAGGTGTTCTAAAACTTATGACCGTGTGTGTATGTGCACGTTAAAACTATTTTTAACAGGTTGCATTTTGTGCAATGATTGGGCTTATAATAGTGCTACTTAACAGATTTTCCACTAAAAGGCTGTATCTGTATGTTGTGCGTATGATACAATTTAATTCTACGAAGTTATGAAAATTAACCCATAGACCAATAAGCATGACTGGTCAAATGTATTATCATCAATGAATTGGCTAAAAAGCATGCAAAGTTCATTTATCAGTGTTTCGATTCTTTACTATTTAATTTTTTTACGCCAAAAGCCGGCTATCAGAAACCCTGCTACATATATTATTATACACGCACACACCCTAGTCCGTTGACTCTCATCCTGTTTTCTGCAACTCTGTATCTCTCGACCATTCTGCCAATCCTCGGGCTCTCCATGTGGGATTAGGATTAGAGTTAGTCTGAGGCTGGCGTCTTTAATGAGCACTAATTGATCCATGAGTGCCGACGTGTCGGGTATTCTCCAACAGCCATTGCAAGGACGGAGGATTACGTGAGCACAAGTAGCAGGACCGTTTAACTACCCGCGATCGTTCTATGGTCTGTCTGATGTGGTAGTAGTAGTACCTAGCGCTAGATCTCCCACTGCTTTTTATCTTGATTCGCTTCAGCTTCTATGAGCTTGTTTCTTTCTGCTCCTCGGTTGCTGTCAGTAGTCTGTCTGCGAAGGCGTCCGTATTGGAGCCCCAGTTATGCCTGATTCCTCCTGGCTCTGTTTTAGCTGAAAACAAACAAACTGATTGTTCCGGCTGTGCATAATTTGTTGTAAACAGTTAGTCTAATTGGGAAAGATGCTAGCAACAATAGATTATTATAGGATGTAAATTGTAACAACTACTTAACCACCTACCTCGTTCTCATTGTCTTTCAGAGCACCATTCTCGTGATTTGGTCCGAGCCCCTGTCCGTCAGGCCCGGTGGACCCCTTCCCCTTGGAAGCGTCTTTCAGCCCAGTGTGTCAGTCAGAATGGGACAATAGCCGCAGTCGCCATCGGACCTCCCCCTTTCTCTTTTTGTTCTCTGTCTGCCCCGTCCCCACACCCTTCCCCTAATACTCACCTACACACACACACACACACACACACACACACACACACACACACACACACAGACCCAGCCAGCCCCTGACCACTCCTCCCACTACTGGTTTTGGTCCACTCCCTCTTCCTACCTCTCTAGGCAGCCAGCCTTGTCAAGCCAAACGAAACCATTATCCTCTGTAAAAGATAGGCAGCTGTATAGGCCCCTATCCTCCCTTTGTTGGTGGCTGTTTGTTTAAAGGGCCCCCATGAGAGTAGCGGCTAGAGAACACAAGGCAGCACAACAGCACCCAGTCAGCCTTTTACTGGAAACAAACGAACTGTGGTGGTGGTTGGGACACTGATGGAATTCTAGTAGCATGATGTTGGGCTGGCATCGCCACCACACGCCATCGATGAACCAGAGGGCCACCAGCAGACTTTGGAGATCGACACATCTCAACTTGTGGTGGGACAAGAGGTTGAAATAAAAACAGTTTTTTTCAGGATATTTTTTTGGCCTTTTTTTGCTTCTCCAGTGATCAGCTAAACCAAAGTGCCTTTCTTGGTTTCTCACTGTGCTTTTACTATAACCTTGATCTAACTTCATATTACACTCCAATATCTGAAAATAATATCTAAAAGAAACATTTGAAGGATTTTGCACTTTTCATTCATATACCGCCATACCCATTGCCTGTTGCACTTGTCATATCATACAGTTGCACAGTACTGACAGTGCACACTTGTTTACAGTAAAAATATACACCTCCGTACCGACTTGACAATCCCACCCCGTATTTCACCCAACCACAGCGTTCCTCTAGTGTAGGTTGCTAGGACTAACGAAGCCAAACATATCACCAAACTCTCTTCAAGTTCCTTGTTGCGACACAGAGCCGGTAACATGGCGACGTGGCTACAGTCAAAATGGCGCTACCTGTTCATGTTCCTGGGTGTCCAGCTGGTTGTCATGGCGCTGCTGTCCCGCGAGGGTTACCACAAGCGAGTGTCGTACTTCATCAGGATTTTCCGCAAGCTGGAGACCACTGCGTCGGGGACGTCCGGTGCCGGCTCGCCCCACGCAAGCAATCACACGGGCGGTGACGTCTACGCCAACTTGTCCCTCCTGGCCAAGGCCCACGGCCGGGGCGAGGACATGCCCTACTGCCCCAAGACGTCTCCCCTGATAGGTGAGTTCACACACAGAAGTGCTAGAACTGGCAGCCCTATCTTATTTCTGAGTTCACCAGCCGCTGTCTTCAGTTATCCTGCCCTCCCCCCATATCTCTTACTTCATTCCCTCTTCAGAAAGAAACTGAAGAGGGAATGTTTTTTTATAATGTACGCCAGAACAATACTTTCTCGTAAAATAAAGTGGCTCAGATACTTGATTAGTGTGCCAGAAAACGTAATGTGAAATGTGGGCAGTCAGAAAGCCTCGGTTGGTTTGTTGTAGAGGGGAATTTCCGAATAATTCCACACATGCAACTGTCCTTGCTAGTTAGTTGGCTACTGATCTGACCAGGTTGGATGGGTAGCGGGCTTGCCAAATCCTGGTTGGAGAATTCTATATTTCCTGCTCATTCTGTTGTGATTCCGGGATTCCTTCAACTAGGATTTCTGGGAAAGTTACCAGAATTTTGAGTAGACATGATATGGTGGAACCTTGGCTTCACCTATACAGTCAGGATTGGATCAATGTTCAATGATGACTCCTAGTAAGGGAAGGAAGGATGTGTTTTGACTTTGAGATCATTCAAACTGAGCCGAGACTTGGTGGCGGCTGACCCAACAGGAGAGTTTGTTGTACGCTTCCACTAGAGGGACTGAATATACTTGTGTTCAAATGGTCAGTTTACCTTGTGTCCAACTTCCTACTTTTTTTCATTGAAATGTGGATATACGCACTGAAACCAAGAGATTTGCCTACAGGAAAGGCTCCTACACTGTTTTGCTGTGCCCTTTTATGTTCCACAAGTATTTGTTTGCTGTGGTTACTGACTTTGAAGTGACAAACTTCAAAGCACATAGGCTACATAGCCTAGGCCTACGCTCCCCTACATTTATTTGGACAATGAAGCTAAAACTTTTGTCTCTCTACTGCAGCATTTTGGATTGGAGATACAATGTTTTTACATGAGACGACAGAACAGCATGGATAAAAGGGGGCAAGCTGCATTCTGTACTGTCTCATGTAAAAGTTTTTATTTTTTTCCAAAAAACCCTGTTAAAATGAGTGCTAGCATGGACAACCTACTGATTTTGAATTAATTGGTGTGTGTTATGATAGGTCTAGCAATAAAATGCCGTTATGACATCTGGCTTCTTCTCACCCCGTTTCTCTTTTCAGGTGGACCGATCCACGTCAACTTCCCCTCCGGGTTGACACTGGCCCAAGTGGCGCGGAAGAATCCTTTGGTGGTCCGCGGGGGGCGCTACAGACCGCCTGACTGTGAGGCGCGGCACCGCACCGCCATAATAATTCCCCACAGAAACCGGGAGCACCACCTGAAATTCCTCCTCTACTACCTTCACCCATTCCTACAGCGACAGCAGCTCAACTACGGCATCTACGTCATCCACCAGGTGAAATGCATATGTGCAGCCACACACACACACACACTTTCAGAAGGTTCATTTTTAAAGGGGCAATCTTCAGTTGCTACATACATTTTTGGATGTACCCATTTGATTCTTGAACAATATAACTTATAAATACCTCATGAGCTTAGTTCAACTGTCACACTCCATGAGAACCCAAAATATAAGCTTGTTTTACTCCAATGTTTGTAAACAAAGTAAATGTAAACAAACACTGTCTAGCCTCAAAACATGGTTAAAACTATGTCATGAATGGTCAGTCCTTGCATCCATAGCTCTATGAATTGGAGTGGTTACACACTTCTCCAGCCCCCTCCTTCAGCCTTTTACCGAAATGGGTTCATGAAAAACACTATTGTTTCAACTGCTGATTGCTGTTTTTAAAGACAATTTTAATGTTATCAATTGATTGTGCAATCTGTAACACAGCCTATCCGTATGAAGATGTTCTTTACATTTCCTACAATTGACCAAAAAAACATATTAAATTGGACTACCTTCTAGCTGTAGTGGTGAGGCCAAGTATACATTCAGCGTAGATCAAAACCACCCTCTGGTGTCCTAACCATGGAATCACACACAGCGTTGTGGTTGAAAGATGCTCACCTGAAGGCTTAATCTTCTTAACAACTTGTAGCAATTCCTTTGCTTACACATTAAACAGGCACTTTGTCTTACCCTCACACTGTTAGTCAAGTTGTCACTGCCTGCTTGTTGTTTACCTGCAACATATGAATGCCAAGCTAACCTCTACCAAGTTAGAGCCAGGTTCATTTTGAGATGCGAAGGCATTTATCATTAGAAAGATGTTACAGCATCATGTCTAAAGCATTTATTCATGACTCTGCATGTGTGCAGTATTTTTGGATAACCAGTGCCAGATTGCACTCCGCTCAAACAAGATAATGCAGGCTAGTAGCAGTTCAAGCATCTGCATGTCTTCAGCTGTCATTGTTTCTCTCACACACACACACACACACACACACACACACACACCGAACCACAGGGACAAATACTACTCATGCTATTGACCTCAGTGATGCTCTCAAATGTCATATCTTGCCATGGATTAGGTGTAATCCTCCTGAGATGTTTTAAATCCTAATTTTGTGAATATTATTAAACCATTTGAGTTTATGCTGTACTATTGTATCAATTTACAGTTGAACAGTTGTACTGTAAATGATCAGACTATTGATTTCATTGTATGTAGACTACACAATTCATTTCCATGTTGAATTGTTGCGGGTGACTAGGGTCTGGTTTCAATGATGGACTCTTCTGGCATAGAGGAACTAGTAATTCGATAAGGGGAAGAAAAAAAATCCGGACACTCCCCCAACAAATCATGAGGCAGACATGCCAGAGCGCTGTATATCATTAGTGGATACTTTCACTGCTCTCAGGGCAGGTCTGCCGGCTTTGACTAGAGGAAGTAACTTTTCATAGCAGGTTAGGAGCATTAACGTAGCAGGTTAGGAGAATTAGGTTAAGGTTAGGAAAAGGGCTAGGGTTAGCTAAAACGTAGAAATTGTCCCTGACGTGACTTGAAAATATGTAGCTACAACCAGCCCTGAGACCAGTCTTGGTTTCCACTAATGCGATCCACGGTGCGATTCAAAACCAAAGTTTGCAGGCAAAACCTTTTGCAGTGGTTTTAATAATGATAGTTGATGCAAACTAGCCACTTGCGAAATGCACTCGTTAAAAATAACCTCAATGATCTCCTTCTTGCTAGCTACTATGTAGTATTTTTTTTATTCAAGCAGATAAAGTAGTAACCTGGGCAGTGACGTAGTTCCTCTATGCCAACAGAGTCATTGAAACTAGACCTGTGTTGCCCAGGGTCGACTTTACGAGACCACTAACAGAGAGTAAACTGTATAAAAATGAAGTCGCACACTCCATATATTTAATGGGTTAACCCCATTACCCATTATTGTTGTATGGACACTATGTCATTGTGTTGTCATGTATGGAACCACCGTCAGTGTTTACACTATATTCATTTAGTAGCAGGGGCCCAAATATGATATATGCACCAAATGGTCAAAAGTATGTGGAGACCCCTTCAAATATGAATTCGGCTATTTCAGCCACACCCATTGCTGACAGATGAAATAATATTGAGCACACAGCCATGCAATCTCCATAGATAAACATTAGCAGTAGAATTGCCTGTACTGAAGAGCATAGTGACTTTCAATGTGGCACCGTCATAGGATGCCACCTTTCCAACACATCAGTTCATCAAATTTCTTCCCTGCTTGAACTGCCCCGCTCGACTGTAAATGCTGTTATTGTTAAGTGGAAACGTCTCGGAGCAACAATGTCTCAGCCGCGAAGTGGTAGGCCACACAAGCTCACAGAACGGCACCGCAGAGTGCTGAAGCACGTGGCGCGTAAAAATCGTCTGTCCTTGGTTGCAACATTCACTAACGAGTTCCACACGGCCTCTGGAAGCAACGTCAGCACAAGAACTGTTCGTAGGGAGCTTCATGAAATGGGTTTCCATGGCCGAGCAGCTGCACACAAGCCTAAGATCACAGTGCGCAATGCCAAGTGTCGGCTGGAGTGGTGTTAAGCTCGCCGCCATTGGACTCTAGAGCAGTGGAAACGCGTTCTCTGGAGTGATGAATCACTCTTCACCATCTGGCAGTCCAACGGACGAATCTGGGTTTGGCGGATGCCAGAACGCTACCTGCCCTAATGCATAGTGCCAACAGTAAAGTTTGGTGGAGGAATAATGTTCTGGGGATGTTTTTCATGGTTTGGGCTAGGCCCCTTAGTTCCAGTGAAGGGAAATCTTAACTTTGTGGCAACAGTTTGGGGAAGGCCTTTTCCTGTTTCAGCATGACAATGCCCCTGTGCACAAAACGAGGTCCATACAGAGATGGTTTGTTGAAATCAGTGTGGAAGAACTTGACTGGCCTGCACAGAGCCCTGACCTCAAACCCATCAAACACCTTTGGGATGAATTGGAATGTCGACTGCGAGCCAGGCCTTAATCGCCCAACATCAGTGCCCGACCTAACTAATGCTCTTGTGGCTGAATGGAAGTCCCCGCAGCAGTGTTCCAACATCTAGAGGAAAGCCTTCCCAGAAGAGTGGAGGCTGTTATGGCAGCAAAGGGATGACCAACTCCATATTAATGGCCATGATTTTGGAATGATGTTTGACAAGCAGGTGTCCACATACTTTTTGTCATGTATATCTTTATCTATCTATCGTTCTGCTGAGACAAGCTTTTAAATGGATAGTCATTAGCTCAATGACTGGAAGTCTATGGGAACAGCTAGCATGTCATTGTGCTACCACTTGCAGCAATGCACCCCGCTACCCTTGCCACCGCTGCTAAAAAATAAATCCTAGGGGAAATACTGAACGTTCATATTGATTAACCTATTGTTATTTGTATAGAAACCATGTCAAGATTTGAATATTTTTTGGTTGCTGGCGTAAGGGTCTCTAAAAATGAATAACTGTCTGTTGTCCCTCTCTAGGCTGGTAACTACACGTTTAACCGGGCCAAGCTGATGAACGTTGGATTCCGAGAGGCCATGCGGGAGGAGGACTGGGACTGTCTGTTCTTCCATGATGTGGACCTCATCCCTGAGGACGACCGCAACACCTACATATGCGACGCCAACCCCAAGCACACCGCCATCGCCATGGACAAGTTTGGATACAAGTCAGTCTATTCTATTTATTTTATTTGTCCCCTCATGGTTTATTAGTTACTCTTTTCACTGTAAGTCTCTTTTGGATTTTCACAAGTTTATTCAACACAAAATGTATTCCATTTTAATTGTGAATACTCTAGTTCTTTCATTGTGTGGCTTCACTAATTTCTGATTTCACTTGTTCCTTATCTGATCCTTCATTTTTATTTGAATCTGCTGTCATTCTCCTAGGCTGCCATACAAGATGTATTTCGGAGGGGTGTCAGCGTTGTCTCCACTGCACTACCTGAAGATGAACGGCTTCCCCAACAACTACTGGGGCTGGGGAGGAGAGGACGATGACATTGGAGTCAGGTGAGAGGGGGTCCTTGGGAGTTTTGGGGGTGGAACATTGAGCCAATTCATTGAGCTATGGACCCATTGTGGTTTGTTCTGTCTAACAAAATGATACAATTTAAAGACACTGAATAACCCTATTATTTATAATTGATAATAACTCAATTAAAATTCCTTTCCTTCCCTCTCTCCCATTCTCAGAGTATCCCTAGGAGGGATGTTCATCTCTCGTCCATCGGTGAAGGTGGGCCGATACAAAATGATCAAACACAAGCTGGACAAGGGAAATGACGTGAACCCCAGGAGGTATGGTACAGGACTGACACACGTGTGTGCATTGCATGCATGTGTTTGTGTATGGCTGAGATCCATTCAGTAGTGTGACATGTTCAGATTCTTTTAAATAGAATGTGCTGCCTATCTGTACATTTCCATCTGCTCCCCTCTCCCTGCCTCCCCCTAGGTTCAACATGCTGGCCAAGACGCGTCAGACGTGGAAGCTGGACGGCATGAACACGGTGGAGTATGAGGTGCTGTCACGTGACTACTTCCCCCTCTACACCAACATTACTGTGCACATCGGCACAGAGGCAGGCCTGCATGCCACGGCCCCCAAGATCCCTGCCAAAGCCCCAGCAAAGCCGCCGGTCGAAGCCCACGCCAAACCTCTAGCCAAGCTCCAACAGAAACAACAGAACCACTGACTTGGACCAACTTTACCCACTCCACTCCCATCCACCACCCTCTTGCCGCCGACTCTCCCCACCTAACTTATGCCTGGGAGCAGGGATGTGACAGAGGGGCCCTGGGCCCTTAAAGCGCTCCTTTCTTTGCCTTCACCCTTCAACTGAACCTCATATCAATGCCTACAGGTGGCAGGTAGCAGGTAGCCTAGTAGTAAGAGCGTTGGGCCAGTAACCGAAAGGTTGCGAGATCGAATCCCTGAACTGACAAGGTAAAAATCTGTTGTTCTGCTCCTGATCAAGACAGTTAACCCACTGTTCCTAGGCCGTCATTGTAAATAAGAATTAGTTCTTAACTGACTTGCCTAGTTAAATAAAATAAAATCCAGTCGGGAGAGGTGGGTGGCTCCCCCTATTGGACTAGAGGCCATTATACACACACATGCCTTTTCCTTCTGTTCCTTCCTCTGATCTGATCAGCATTCTCAACTGAAACTTTATTAATAGTATAGCAGAGACTCTGAACTGAATACCAATGCTCTCCACTGCCTAGATAGAATCTATGGGCCGAGGCTTTGTCTGTCAGTGTCTGTCTGAATGAATTACTGTAGCATTCTCAACCCTAGTTCTGATTCTCCAGCTATATCTCACCACTCCACTGACTTTGACTCTATGAAAGGGACTTATGGTAGAGGGGAGGAAAAAAGACGGACTCTATGAGTTTATATCGCTGCCGAAAACCCCTGTTGCCTTAGAAAACCTGTCTTGTTCTATTTGTCCTTTTTAGTAGAACTTCAGGTCGAGAGTTATGAATGGAACCGGTTTCTAGTGATAGATAGCGAGATTAGGGGATAGAATAAATAAATGAAAAACCATTTTATGCTACTGATATTGCAATAGCATATGGGTCTTTCTGCCAATTAGCTGCCTTTTTGAGTAGTGTAAAACTTGATTTCACCCAATTTTAACATTCTGCCATAAAGAGCACATGTTCAAAACACATTTTCCCATCTTGAGGTTAAATTAAATACATTACCATAGTAAGTGCCAAATAAAGTAACAGGGTTGACCGTAACAGGGTTAAATTAGCCATAAATCCCCTCGTGACTGAGGGAATGGAAGCTTGTTGTGTGCAACAGGGAGGGGCAATGTAATGCAAATTAAATTGTTCAAACATTTCTAGCCTGTCTATTTATGGGTAACAGGGTAGACGTGTTATGTTCAACCTGCTCTGTTTTCCACAAAAAAACACCAGAAAATTGCCAAAAAGAGTAGAACCAGCTCACCTGCTTGTACGCTATGATTTGACTAGAGAAATATTTACAAAGGAATTTCACCATATTAAAACGAGAGTTTTTACTTTAAAATGAATCACTAATCACATGAAATAATGAAGTCTTCAGAAATTACTTTTATCAAAGCAACAAAATAACTAGGGCTTTCAAATTAAGTGGGTTAAAATCTTCCTAGAAGTCACAGGATGCTTAGAGGAAATGTCAAAATGCAGAATTTTGGCAGTTTTTAAAAATAGTCTTTATTCATATTAAATCAGATTTATAAAATGTTCCATGTGGTCAGTATTAAAGTGCACTTCATTTAATATTACAGGCTTTTAATATTTGTAACAGGCACTAATTTCGGAACGACCCATATGTAACTGATTTTACAGTTTAATATTATACGAGGTGAAGCTGCTATCCTGAATATTGACAGGGGTAAGTGCTGTTAGCATGGTAGTCACCCCCTGGGCCCATCTTCATAAAGTGTCTGAGTAGGAGTGCAGATCTAGGATCAGGTTCTCTGTGTTCATATCAAATTCATTATGACCTTAAAGGCAACCATGATCCTAGATCAGAACACCTAGTCTGAGGCACATGCACAATACAGGCCCTGAATATCAGGCTGATTTATTGACGGATTTTCTCACAGTAGGTTCACAGTTCTGGCACAGCTTTTTGGTATGGTTGGGTTTCATCTTATCGCTACAATCAGAATGTGTCTTTTCTCCAGTTATCTCCTTCAATCTCTAGATTGCATTGATGTGGGGTTGCATTTTGCCTTGTGTCAAATAGAATAGGTGCGGGTGAAATGATCAATGCACTGCTTTCAGGTGGGCTGGCTATATTCACATCAGAATGGTGGTTTGTCTTTTCCATTTGTGTTTTTTATGTTATTGTTTATTACCTTATGGAGCTTTTATGTTGGTTTCCTATGATTGTCAATGTAGCTTAAAACTGAGGGATTCAAGTCCTAGTGGGCTCTCCAGAGTCAGAGACTTGGGATCTATTTCCATACTCTAAATTGGCTGAAAGGTTTGACAACCAGGAGAGCTGAAAACCAGGAACTTTGTCCATGGATGACCAGAAACCACTATAACTAATTAGGTCTATAAACGGAATCAGGCACTGGAAAGTGACATGAAAACCGGTGCCCGTTGACTGTGTAGTACACTCATTGGTTGTACTTATTCTGCTGAAGCACTGATTTAAAGCTTGATATAGGTACACTGGGTTAGCATTTACAGCATTTCCCCACTAGCCATTCTTTCATTTTGTGCTGTCTAAAATCTGTCACCCCTAGAATTCCCCAGTGCAATGTCCTCCTCACTGCATGGCTTGTCCTCTGACTTTCCTCTTTGCACACTGTCTGGACCCCCTGACCAATATGATTGTTTAATCTAGATCCCTACTGGGAATTGAACCTCTGTGTGTGCATCACATAGAGGACTCGGGCCTCTTGGCTGAAACCAAAGATGGCTTAGAGAGAAAGCATTGGACGCCTGATAGTTGTGCTGGCGGATGCATGCTGACATGGGAATAGATGGGATTCCACTTACTCCAGGTATGCTGAGTTTTGTGTGTGCGCTACTATCTGATCTAGGAATCTCTTGGATGACCTGCTTCACTATGTAGGCTATTACCTTCTCTACTCCATATGAAGCCTGATTATGCATGACACACAGACCCTGTATTAGATGAGCGGAATGTACAGAGAACCACACACAGACCACTGACATGACTTCCCATTTGAGTCTCCTGAAGCATGCTACAGTGTATGCTTGTGTAGTGATTCGTAAGACATATGCTACATGCACCATGTACCTTTAACACTTCATGCAGTGGTTTATTACATCATATCATGTCTATTTGTTTGCTTCAGTTGATGTATAACTTGACATTCACTCCATTGTGATGTGGATATGCTGTCCAGGGTGACGGCGCCAGGAGATGGAGCTCACCGCAGGGCATTGAAAATGTAACAAGGACAATGTGATACTGTATTTCTGATTGAATTCCTCCTCTCTCAATGAAGTCTGCACAGTCCAGAGTGGCCTTATACAACGATTAATAAACAAAAAGATTAGTCAAACACCGGTGAATTGGATAAACTTGAGTGTGATACCATTTCTGTTGCTGAATATGGCTCTGGTTGATGGTCTTGCAAGAGGCCATTTTGTACACTATTGTAAATAGTCTGGCTGACAGCTCTCGGTCACAGCTCTTCGCTGTGTAGTCACGTGGGTCGCGTCAGCCAGGCTAGTTGTAAAGAGGCTATAACACAATCTATTTGTGGAAAGTGACTTATTCTTTAAGAGTAACAACTTCTTGTCATAAATTACAAAACAAATGCTTTTTACAAGGGGAACAGGGTTAGAGAGCCATGATGTACAGAGTCAAATGTATGACATGGTGCTAAAGATGCAACTGATTTACAAGAGGAATAAGATTCTCAGAACTGATAGTTTTTTCACTCCAATTGCCTCTGTACACTGTCACCTAACCAGATGTGCTTCATTGTAGCCATACTGTAACATGATGTAGCATTAGAAGAGTGATAGTACTTTCAAGATCATCCCTAAATCCTTACTCAACTGTAACTCACTCCAGGGTTTCCTTCTTGCCAATGCAAGAAAGCATTTATTGTTGATATAGTTAAAAAATATATTTTTGTCTACTGTAGTGGTAAATTGTCACTTTTGGATACGTATAGTTTCACTGGACATTAGAATGATTAGATTCCTTAGTCCCACCTCCCAAATATAATATTCACCCTCTCTCCATAAACATGTCAGACTAAGGGGAGTGGCCCACCCTCTGGAGAAGCAGTCAAATCAACTATTTCACAAACACTCATAACCTTCTTATAACTTGTTAAACATCACATCCTCGAACTTCACTACCCTCCCTCCTTTAGTCTCCACCTCGTTCTGCTCTAACTGAACAGCGTTGCATATATCCAGATTATATACCTGTCTTGCCACGTACCCAAACAGTACKCCCCCCCCCCCCCCCTAAAATATAAACAAATACCTAGAAACAGTGGACCATTCACCAATCGTCTTGACCTTAGGATTTGACATTTAATGAGCATCCTAGAGTAAAATTAGCAGGATGAAACAAAGGAGCAATAGTTCATAAGTCATGTAACACAAACTGAAACTAACAGTAACATCCCTCCCCTTTTCTGTTGGCAAATGTATAGTCACTGGATAACAAACTGGATGAGCTCATTTCGAGTTTCCTATCAACGGGACCTGAAAAATGGTAATATCCTATATTTCTCAGTTGTGGCTGAACGAGGACATGGACAATATACATCTCGCTGGTTTTTCATCGTCAAGACCAGAGAGCAGACCCGGGCAAGATGGCAGGAGGATGGGTAGTGTCTGTTAACAACAGCTGGTTCGTGATCTGTAATGTTATGAAAGTCTCAAGTTTTTGCTCGCCTGAGTTAGAATACCTCATGATAAGCTGCAGACCATACTTTTTACTTAGCGACCCACATGAATAAATACTACAGTTTGCTATAGAAGACTATAGTACTTATGATAGAATTCGATAATAAACTAATATACTGTAGAATACTATACTACACTGTAGTATCCCTCAATCATGTATAGTACTTACTATAGAATGCTGTAGAATACTATATCAAATACTACAATACTTACTATAAAAGCACTGTAGTCAATTCTACAGTAATGTCTGCAAAAACACTGCACTGTTTTTAACTACAGTATTTCATTTGCATATGCACTGCCCATTCCCCTCCCCCATATCGCAATTTGTGCCACCCATAAGTGAGAAACCAACATGCCAAGTAGAGATGATATATTGTGTTCCCTACAGTTTATATAAAAGAGCAGAAGTGCTGAACAATCTATTTAGACCCCAGTCCTACCTAGCTACAGATAATAGAAAAGTTGTTATTTTACTATTTCTGCTGTAGGTTTCCTGAAGAAGAAAGCCTCCACTTCTACAGTGCCTTGGGAAAGAATTCAGACCCCTTGACTTTTTCCACATTTTGTTACGTTACTGCCTTATTCTAAAATGTATTTAAAAAAAAGTCCTCAGCAGTGTTCACACAATACCCCATAATGACAAAGCGTAAACAGGTTTTTTAACATTTTTACAAAAGTATTAAAAATGAAAAACCGATACATACAGTTGAAGTCGGCCAAATACATTTAAACTCAGTTTTTCAAAAAATTCCCTGTCTTAGGTCAGTTAGGATCACCACTTTATTATAAGAATGTGAAATGTCCGAATAATAGTAGAGTGATTTATTTCAGCTTTTATTTCTTTCATCACATTCCCAGTGGGTCAGAAGTTTACATATACTCAATTAGTATTTGGTAGCATTGCCTTTAAATTGTTTAACTTGTGTCAAACGTTTTGGGTAGCCTTCCACAAGCTTCCCACAATAAGTTGGGTGAATTTTGGCCAAATCCTCCTGACAGAGCTGGTGTAACGGAGTCAGGTTTGTAGGCCTCCTTGCTCGCACACGCTTTTTCAGTTCTCCCCACAAATTCTCTATGGGATTGAGGTCAGGGCTTTGTGATGGGCACTCCAAGACCTTGACTTTGTCCTTAAGCCATTTTGCCACAACTTTGGAAGTATACTTCGGGTCATTGTTCATTTGGAAGACCCATTTGCGACCAATCTTTAACTTCCTGACGGATGTCTTGAGATGTTGCTTCAATATATCCACATCATTTTCTTTCCTCATGATGCCATCTATTTTGTGATGTGCACCAGTCCCTCCTGCAGCAAAGCACTCCCACAACATGATGCTGCCACCCCCGTGCTTCATGATTGGGATGGTGTTCTTCGGCTTGCAAGCCTCCCCCTTTTTCTTCCAAACATAACGATGGTCATTATGGCCAAACATTTTTGTTTCATCGGACCAGAGGACATTTTTCCAAAAAGTACGATCTTTGTCCCCATGTGCAGTTGCAAACTGTAGTCTGGCTTTTTTTATGGCGGTTTTGGAGCAGTGGCTTCTTCCTTGTTGAGCGGCCTTTCAGGTTATGTCGATATAGGACTCGTTTTACTGTGGATATAGATACTTTTGTACCTGTTTCCTCCAGCGTCTTCACAAGGTCCTTTGCTGTTGTTCTGGGATTGATTTGCACTTTTCCCACCAAATTACATTCATCTCTAGGAGACAGAACGCATCTTCTTCCTAAGCGGTGTGACGGCTGCGTGGTTCCATGGTATTTATACTTGCGTACTATTGTTTGTACAGATGAACGTGGTACCTTCAGGCGTTTGGAAATTGCTCTCAAGGATGAACCAGACTTGTGGAGGTCCACAATTGTTTTCTGAGTTCTTGGCTGATTACTTTCGATTTTCACATGATGTCAAGCAAAGAGGCACTGAGTTTGAAGGTAGGCCTTGAAATACATCCACAGGTACACCCCCAATTGACTCAATGATGTCAATTAGCCTATCAGAATCTTCTAAAGCCATGACATCATTTTCTGGAATTTCCCAAGCTGTTTAAAGGCACAGTCAACTTAGTGTATGTAAACTTCTGACCCACTGAAATTGTGATACAGTGAAATAATCTGTCAGTAAACAATTGTTGGAAAAATTACTTGTCATGCACAAAGTAGATGTCCTAACCGACTTGCCAAAACTATAGTTTGTTAACAAGAAATTTGTGGAGTGGTTGAAAAACAAGTTTTAATGACTCCAACCTAAGTGTATGTAAATCTATGACTTCAACTGTAAGTATTCAGACCCTTTACTATGAGACTCAATTCAGCTCAGTTGCATCCTGTTTCCACATCATCCTTGAGATATTTCTACAACTAGATTGGAGTCCACCTGTGATATATTCAATTGATTGGACATGATTTGGAAAGGCACACACCTGTCTATATAAGGTCCCACAGTTGACAGTGCATGTCAGAGCAAAAACCAAGCCATGACGTTGAAGGATTTGTCTGTAGAGCTCCGAGACAGGATTGTGTTGAGGCACAGATCTGGGGAAGGGTACAGCATGTCTACTGCATTGAAGGTCCCCAAGAACACAGTGGCCTCCATCATTCTTAAATGGAAGAAGTTAGGAACCACCAAGAAAGACACTTCCTAGAGATGGCCGCCCGGCCACACTGCGAAATCGGGGGAGAAGGGCCTTGGTCAGTGAGGTGACCAAGAACCCGATGGTCACTCTGACAGAGCTCTAGAGTTTCTCTATCGAGATAAGACAACCTTCCAGAAGGACAACTATCTCTGCAGCCACTCCACCAAATCAGGCCTTTATGGTAGAATGGCCAATCGGAAGCCACTACTCGGTAAAAGGCATATGACAGCCCGCTTGGAGTTTGCCAAAAGGCACCTAAAGACTCTCAGACCATGAGAAACAAGATCCTCTGGTCTGATGAAACCAAGATTGAACTCTTTGGCCTGAATGCCAAGCGTCATGTCTGAAGAAAACATGTCACCATGTTTTTCAGCGGCGGGGACTGGGAGACTAGTCAGTCCCTGGATGGGAGACCAGATGCTGCTGGAAGTGGTGTTGGAGGGCCAGTAGGAGGCACTCTTTCCTCTGGTCTAAACAAAGATCCCAATGCCCCAGGGCAGTGATTGGGGACACTGCTCTGTGTAGGGTGCCGTCTTTCGGATGGGACGTTAAACGGGTGTCCTGACTCTCTGAGGTCATTAAAGATCCCATGGCACTTATCGTAAGAGTAGGGGTGTTAACCCCGGTGTCCTGGCTAAATTCCCAATCTGGCCCTCAACCATCACGGTCACCTAACAATCTCCAGTTTACAATTGGCTCATTCATCCCCCTCTACCCTGTAACTATTCCCCAGGTCGTTGCTGCAAATGAGAACGTGTTCTCAGTCAACTTACCTGGTAAAATAACGGATAAATAAATAAAATAAATTGAGGAAAAGATGAACGGAGCAAAGTAAAGAGATCCTTGAAGAAAACCTTCTCCAGAGCACTCATGACCTCAGACTGGGGCGAAGGTTCACCTTTCAACAGGACAACAACCCTAAGCACAAAGCCAAGACAACGCAGAAGTGGCTTCGGGACATGTCTCTGAACATCCTTGAGTGGTCCAGCCAGAGCCCCGACTTGAACCTGATCAAACATCTCTGGAGAGACCTGAAAATAGCTGTGCAGCAATGCTCCCCATCCAACTTGACAGAGCTTGAAGAATGGGAGAAACTACGCAAATACAGGTGTGCCAAGCTTGCAGCGTCATAACCAAGAATGCGGTAATCGCTGCCGAAGGTGCTTTAACAATGTACTGAGTACTGGTCTGAATACTTATGTAAATGTGATATTTTTTTATATCATAAATTTGCAAACATTTCTTAACCTGTTTTTGCTTTCTCAGTATAGGGTATTGTGTGTAGATTGGGGGGGGGGGGACAATTTAATCAATTTGAGTAAGGCTGTAACGTAACAAAATGTGGAAAAAGTCTAGGGATCTGAATACCTTCCGAAGGCACCGTATGTCAAAGATAATAAAACAGTATAGTAAATATTACATTAATGTCTGAAACTGTCCAGTTAATACTACTAAATACTACAGTCCGCAAAAACAATCCAGTAAACATTAGTGTAGTACAGTCTGCAAAACCCCTACAGTAAATACTACAGTATACTACAATCCGCAAAAACACTACATTCATTACAGTAGTATATACTACAGTTTCCTTTTAGTATAGTATTGAAGAATAAAAAGGTGCTTCTACAAAGTATTGACTCAGGGGTGTGAATAATTATGTAAATGAGATATTTCTGTATTTCATTTTCAACAAATTTGCAAACATTTCTAAAAACATGTTTTCATTTTCTCATTCTGGGGTATTGTGTGTAGATGGGTGAGAAACTATCTATTTAATCAATTTTGAATTCAGACTGTAACATAACAAAATATTGAGTGGGATGAGTCAAGTGGGATGAATACTTTCTGAAGGCACTGTATGTGTGTGTATATACAGTGGGTAGAACAAGTATTTGATACACTGCCGATTTTGCAGGTTTTCCTACTTACAAAGCATGTAGAGGTCTAATTTTTTTATAAAATGCAAATTAATTACTTAAAAATCATACAATGTGATTTTCTGGATTTTTGTATTTAGATTCCGTCTCTCACAGTTGAAGTGTACCTATGATAAAAATGACAGACCTCTACATGCTTTGTAAGTAGGAAAACCTGCAAAATCGGCAGTGTATCAAATACTTGTTCTCCCCACTGTATGTGTATATATATATAGATACCTATATATATACACACACACACACATACAGTGCCTTCAGAAAGTATTCATCCCACTTGACTCATCCCACTCAATATTTTGTTATGTTACAGTCTGAATTCAAAATTGAATAAATAGATAGTGGGAAGCACAGAATCGTCTAGAATGTCATTGTATGCTGTAGCGTTAAGATTTCCCTTCACTAAAACTAAGGGGTGTAGCCCAAACCATGAAAAACAGCCCCAGACCATTATTCCACCTCCACCAAACTGTACATTTGGCACTATACATTGGGGCAGGTAGAGTTTTCCTGGCATCCATCAAACCCAGGTTTGTCAGTGAAGCTGATGCTAAACTACAGGACAATATCGCTAGCACAGACTGGAATATGTTCCAGGATTCATACGATTACATTGAGGAATTTACGTCACCAGGTTCATTAATAAGTGTGTCAATGACGTCATCCCCACAGTGACTGTACATACATACCCCAACCAGCAAAAATAGATTACAAGCAACATCCGCACTGAGCTAAAGGCACTAATCCGTACGCTTATAAGAAATCCCGCTATGACCTCCGATGAGCCATCAAACAGGTAAAGCGTCAATTTAGGACTAAGATCGAATCCTACTATGCCAGATCTGACGCTAGACAGATGTGGCAGCGCTCGCAAACTATCACGGATTACAAAGGGAAACCCAGCCATGAGCTGCCCAGTGACGCGAACCTACCAGACGAGCTAAATGCCTTCTATGCTCGCTTCAAGGCAAGCAACACTGAACCATGCATAAGAGCACCAGCTGTTCCAGACTGTGATCTCGTTCTCTGTAGCCGATGTAAGTACTTTGTCAGTTAAACAGGTTAACATTCGATAGAATACCAGGATAAATACTCAGAGCATATGTTGACCAGCTGGCAAGTGCCTTCACTGACATTTTCAACCTGTCCCGGTCTGTAATAGAAACCTGTTTCAAGCAGACCACCATAATCCCCTTGCCCAAGAACGCCAAGGTAACCTGCCTAAATTACTATTAACCCATAGCACTCACATTTGCAGCCATGAAATGCTTTGAAAAGGCTGGTCATGGCTCATAGGAAGGAGGTCAGAGACCTGGCAGTGTTGTACCAGGACAACAACCTCTCCCTCAATGTCAGCAAGACAAAGGAGCTGATCGTGGACTACAGGAAACAGAGGTGTGAGCATGGCCCCATCTACATTGATGGGGCTGTAGTGGAGTGGGTTGAGAGCTTCAAGTTCCTCTGTGTCCACATAACTAAGGAATTAACATGGTCCACACACTCCCACACAGTTGTGAAGAGAGCACAACAGTGCCTCTTCCCCTTCAGGAGGTTGAAAAGATTTGGCATAGGCCCACAGATCCTCAAAATGTTCTACAACTGAAACATTGAGTGCATCTTGACTGGCTGCATCACGGCTTTGTATGGCAACTGCAAGGCACCCAACTGGAAGGCGCTACAGAGGGCGGTGAGTACGGCCCAGTACATGACTAGGGCTGAGCACCCTGCCAGCCATTCCAGACGTGGTCAGAGGAATGCCCAAAAAATTGTAAGACTCCAGCCACCCAAGCCATAGACTGTTCTCTCTGTTACTGCAAGCTAGTGGTACCAGTATACCAAGTCTGGAACCAACAGGACCCTGAACAGCTTCTAACCCCAAGCCCAAAGACTGCTAAACAAGACTGCTTAATAACTCATCAAATGGCTACCCGGACTACTTGCATTGACCCTTTTTGCACTAACTCTCTTGCATTGATTCTATGCACACTGTACTCTACCCACACAATCACACATACTTACACTGACACCTCAACAAACACAGTAAATACGGCCACACACACAACATATGCACACATGCATACTGATGACACACAAGTAACAAAAGACCAAGTCCATATTATGGCAATAACTGCTCAATAAGCAAAGAGAACCAACAGTCCATCATTACTCTAAGACATGAAGGTCAGTCAATACGGAACATTTGAACATTTCTTCAAGTGCAGTCGCAAAAACCATCAAGCACTATGATGGAACTGGCTCTCATGAGGACTGCCACAGGAATGGAAGACTCCGTTACCTCTGCTGCAGAGGATAAGATAAGTACATTAGAGTTAACTGCACCTCAGAACTTGCAGCCCAAATAAATACTTCACAGAGTTCAAGTAACAGACACATCTCAACATCAACTGTTCAGAGGAGACTGCGTGAATCAGGCCATCATGGTCGAATTGCTGCAAAGAAACCACTACTATATGACACCAATAAGAAAAAGAGACTTGCTTTGGCCAAGAAACACGAGCAATGGACATTAGACCGGTGGAAATCTGTCCTTTGATTTGATGAGTCCAAATTTGAGATTTTTGTTTCCAACTGCCGTGTCTTTGTGAGACGTAGAGTAGGTGAACACACATGCAGAGATCATCTGGTTTCCACCGTGAAGCATGGAGGAGATGGTGTGGGGGTGCTTTGCTGGTGACACTGTCTGTGATTTATTTAGAATTCAAGGCACACTTTACCAGCATGGCTACCACAGCATTCTGCAGTGATACACCATCCCATCTGGTTTGAGCATAGTGGGACTATAATTTGTTTTTCAACAGGACAATGACCCAACACAGCTCCAGGCTGTGTACGGGCTACTTGACCAAGAAGGAGAGTGATAATGTGCTGCATCAGATTATCTGGCCAACACAATCACCCGACCTCAACCAAATTGAGATGGTTTGGGATGAGTCGGACCGCAGAGTGAAGGAAAATCAGCCAACAAGTGCTCAGCATATGTGGGAACTCCTTCAAGACTGTTGGAAAAGCATTCCAGGTGAAGTTGGTTGGGAGAATGCCAAGAGTGGGCAAAGCTGTCATGTCAAAGGGTGGCTATTTGAAGAATCTCAAATAAATATAAAAATATATTTAGATTTTGTTTAACACTTTTTTTGGTTACTACATGATTCCATATCTGTTATTTCATTGTCCTGGAATGAGTAGGTGTGTCCAAACTTTTGACTGGTACTGTACTTACTCTGACACTTCAACACATATATATACACACACACACACATATGCACACTCACACATAACACGTACACACATTTGCAACACACACTTACACACTCTATCCTCATGTACATATCTACCTCAATTTCCTCGTACCCCTGCACATCGACTCGGAACTGGTACGCCATGTATATATCCAAGATATCATTGCTTATTTTGTATTTATTTCTCTTGTTAATGTCTTTTTTCTTTTATTATTTTAATTGTTTTATTGTATTCTGAATTGTTGGGAAGGGCTCGTAAGTAAGACTTTCACTGTTAGTCTACACCTGTTGTTTACGAAGCGTATGACAATTAAAAAAATTATTTGGTTGGATTTGTATTAGATGAGTGGAATGTATAGAAAACCACACCGACCACTATGAATTCACATTTGAGAATGCTGAAGCATGCTACAGTGTTTGTGTAGTGATTAATTAGACATACGCTATACACACCAGTGGAGGCTCCTCAGAGGAAGGGGAGGACCATCCTCAGTGAATTTCAGAAAATGTTTAATAGTGGAACATTAAAGTTGTTTTTAGATAAAACTTTACTAAATATATTCATGTCACCAAATAATTGATTAAAACAGAATGAAGGCCTACAGTAGCCTCAACAGCACTCTCTGTGGTAGCACCATGGTATAGCCGGAGGACAGCTAGTTTCCGTCCTCCTCTGTACATTGACTTCAATACAAAACCTAGGAGGCTCATGGTTTTTACCCCCTTCCAAAGATTTACACAGTAATTATGACAACTTCTGGAGGACGTTCTCCAACATATCAGAGCTCTTGCAGCATAAACTGACATGTCCACCCAATCAAAGGATCAGAGAATAAATATAGTACTGAATCTATAAGCTACAGCTAGCTAGCACTGCAGTGCATACAATGTGGTGAGTAGTTGACACAGAGAGAGAATGACAATAGTTGAACAGTTTTTAACAAAATAATTTTGACAAAAATTATCCACTTTCACTTACTTAGCTAGTGAATACAGCTAGCTAGTTTATCCTACTCAAACACCTGTGTCAAACAGAGAGGAATGCTATGTTAGCTAGCTGGCTATGGCTATCCAACACTGGATCGATTTATTGTCACCGGGCCCACCGGTGTAACTACTAAACTGCTTGCTGTACTGCATGATTGTAGTGGGTTTCTAACACGTTAGTTCTAGTAGCTACGTTGACTATGATGTTAGTTAATATGGTGACACAACGATGTAGGCTGTGTATAGTGGTTAGTGATTATGGTATGAAGGTTTAACTTGGAAATATTATTTTGCCTGGTCACAATGAAGTCCACAAGCAAAGGGAAAAGTTGAGAGGAAGAGAGTGCGTAGATGCGAGATAGAATCATACAATGAGCAAAGTGATCATGCCGTTTGTCTGTGGCTGATATGAAAGTGAACCGTGTTCGCTGGTGATCAGGGGTGTATTCATTCCACCGATTCTTAAACGGAAGCAAATGGAACAAAATGTGAATAAAAATACCTGAATTTGTCAATTAGAAACTCTTGTTTGAAACTGTATGGACTAATGATTACACCCTAGATCACCTAGATGCACGCAAGAGTGCAAGGTGGTATTGAATGTGTCACTTTCTGTCACCTTGATTAAACAAAATGTTCCCTGTGTGCACCTATATTGTAAACTTTTATTCGTAGGCTAAGTTGTAGCAACCTCATGATGGCAATAGGGAATATTTGATTATCATGTAGTAGCCTAAACCTATTGATGTTACATTGAGCTGGGTTAATGGAATATGAATGACAGTCATTCCACATGCTGTAATAGAAATAAAAATAACGTCCTCCCTGATCTAAAACGGCACGACCGCCACTGATATGCAACATTTACCCTTTAACAGTTCATGCAGTGACTTATTATCAAATCATGATATTGTATTATCATGTCTCTATGTGTGCTCTTTAGTTTGCTTCAGTTGATGTATAACTTGACTTTCACTTCATTGTGATGTGGATATACTGTCCAGGGTGCCTGCACCAGAAGATAGAACTCACCGCAATGCATTGTCAGGGACAATGTGATACTGTATTTCTGATTTAATTGATCCTCTCTCAATGAAGTCTGCACAGTCCAGAGTGGCCTTAATACAATGATTAATACAAAAAAAAGGATTACTCAAACACCTGTGTTAAAGTTCCTTCTGACAGGATGAACTGTGAGTGGGATACCCTGTCTGGAGCTGAACACAGCTCTGGTTGACAATGTCTTGAAAAGAGGCCATTTTGTACACTTTGTTGTTGTTATGGTAGTTAAGTTTCTCTCCTCATTTGAAAGTAAAGAAATTAACACACAAGTCAGAGTTATACTTAAACTAAATATTTAATCACTTGTTAATAAGGGAGCAGGTCAATACAACGCACACATGTAAAGTGAATTGATTGAGTGCTCTACGATAATGATGGCTGGTCGACGATTCACGCTCAGATGATTTGTCGAGAGCCCAGAGACTAAAGTACAAAGGTAATTTATAGCCAAGATACACCCCTTTCAACCTACATAACGAACAACAGATATATAGAATGGGTCACAAGGTTAAGATTTGTATGAAAGATACCTATAATACATAGCAGACAGTATCTGCTGTGTCAACAGTTCATTGTATAGAGAGTCTGGCCCTCCGACTCCAAACTGGAACCATCTCTCCCTGGTAAGGTATAGAACAGAAACATTAACTCATGCTCTTTAGGTTTATCACCCAAAATACATCGTAAATCTCCTGTCAGTGTTATCTCCCAGAGGCCCATCCTCAGTAGAACACACACACAATAGTTAACAATACTCTATTCTGTTGCATAAAACAACCATTTGATGCAATAAAAGTATTATAACAATCTTGCAATTTTTCCACCATATTGTAAAGAGGATATAACACAGCATATATTTGTGAAAAATGACTTTAATTCTTAATTGTAAGCTAAATGTAAGATCTTGTCTTTAGTAAAAAACATTTTTGTATCTTCTATGTTCACAGTCAAATGAATGATATCAAGCTAAAGATAAAACTGATTTGCAAGAGGGATGAGATTTCAGAAACATTCACAGATAGTTATTTGACTCCAGTTGCCTCTGCAAACTGGCACCTAACCAGATGTGCAACATTATAGCAATACTGTAAAGTGATATAGTCCTTCAACATCATTCATGAATCCTTACTCGACCTTAGGTTTTTCTTCTTAATAGTGCAATACAACTTTTATTGTTGTTGCTCTGGAGAAGCAGAGTCAAATCAACTCCCTACTATTTCACAAACTGTCAATAACCTACTTACGACTTCTTGTTAAACTTCACATCTTCAAACTTGACTATCCTACCTCCTTCAGTCTCTACCTCCTTTTGCTCCCAAGTCTCCACTTTCCCATTCATTTGCGCATAGCGGCGGATTCACACCCTGCCCGTTGTGGGGAGTGGGCATGGGAGACCCCTCGACGCCTCTTTGTAGAGAAGCTGTTTCATGACATTTTGACTGGGTTGAGCTATTCCTGATGGATCCAGAGTATTACCATGGTCTACCTTTTGGAAGGGGAGTTGGTGAGTTCTTGACCTCAGGCTTTGGCAAGGCTGTTCGCTCCCATCTTGATGGGGAAAGTGATCGCTGTGTGGGTTGTGGTTGCAGTGTTGTCTTCACCTCAAACTTCAACTCAGTCTTTGGCAAGGCTGCACGCTCCCATCTCGATGGAGAAGGCGCTCGCACAGGAGCTCGCACTAGCGTCTTGACCTCAGGTTTTGGAGAAGCTGTACGCTCCCATCTCGATGGAGAAGGCGCTCGCACAGGAGCTCGCACTAGCGTCTTGATCTCAGGCTTTGGAGAAGCTGTACGTTCCCATCTCGATGGAGAAGTTGCTCTCACAGGAGGCCCCACTAGCATCTTGGCCTCAGGCCTTGGTAAAGCATTGCGCTCAAATCTCGATGGAGATGGTGAACGCTGTACAGGAGCTTGAGGACGTGGCAAGGTGTCTTTTACCTGAGTGTGAGGAAAGGGTGTCAGAAGATGTCCTCTTTTTTTTCCTTCGGTGTTGCTGCCACCGCAATCTACCCCTGCCCTTTGTATCTCTGGCATGATTCCGGCCATGGTGGCCCGCACTGTGGGGTCTCTCTGCACCATCCTACAGACAGCGTTACAGTACTGCTGGCCTTGGAGACTGAGGGTCTCCTGGATCTTAGTTGGACAGACGCTGGGGGTGTACAGCCTGACTCTGGCATAAAGTTCGGTAATGATTTTACCCATAGCCCACACGTCCGAGCGCTGATCTCTCTGGCCCCTCCTCTGCAGAACCTCAGGTGGAGAGTAGGCCTCATTGCCCATATCCATGGCAGAATTTAGGCCATTGCGGAAGAATTTGGCCAGTCCCATATCAATGATCACAGCTCTGTGTGTGTCATGCTCTACCTGGAAGAGATCATTTGAGAGGGGTGGAGAAATATAGTTTTATATCAAGTCTATTTATTTACAGTGATAATGTGATAGTGATAAACAACAGATGGACAACTGCTTCTAAAGTCTTGCATCATTAATGACGAACATCAGAACAACAAAAACAACTTATTGCCTTTCTCACCATGATGTTCTCGGGCTTGAGGTCCTGATGGACGATATCTTTGCTGTGTAGGTGAAGCAGACCTTCACACATGCCTGTGATGATGGTGGCCTTTATCGATGGAGTCAACTGTGGGGGAATAAAGGCTTTGATTATCAACCGATGAGCTAACTTGCACATAGAAATGTTTTAATAAAGTTGGGAAGGCCCCCTGAAAATCCTGTAGGCATAGATACTTGTTAAATCAGATATTTCAGACAAACATTTTGCTATGTGAACTTTCATCAACACTGTCGCATGCATGTTTGGTGGCAGCAGTGGGATCCATAGGCAGACATGTATTTTAGATTTTTGTGATTTGAAGATGGTTGTCTCCAGTTCCTCTCCAAAGATGAACTCCATGGGGATGATCCACTTAGAGTCCTTGAGTGTTGGATTACCCAGAAGCTTCACTATGTTAGGATGAATCGCTTTACTGGAGTCCCAGGTCACAGAGGGAGTGTGAAAGAAAACGGAGAGAAAGGGTTATGAGGGGCATTGGACTACAGCAAAACCAAGCACTTCTGTAATGACCTTTTCATCAGCACCCTCATCAACACCATCTCTGATATCATCACCACTTAGCAACATACCGTTATAGCACATTGTCTGTCATACTCACTTGTATACTTGACACTCTCTCTCCAGGTCTCTCCTATTGATTAAGTGTTGTGGCACCTTCTTGATTGCAGCCCAGGTGTCATTGTACTTCTCCCTGTATACCTTCCCAAAGCTGCCAGCAGCAAGAGTGCTGGTGGAATACGCCATCTAGGGGGTTTGGTGAGGAGTGGGCAGTGGGGTCAAGATCTAAAAACCTTGAGCCTTCTTGGATGGTCACTTCTAATATAACTATGGCAGCACCCAAGGGGCTTGAATTTTCGAGCTCTCCCCATAAATTTTGCGGTAACGTAGTGTCCCCATGAGTGACAGAACACTGAGCTAATCACGACGCAACTAGAGAACATTACCAACCCGTACTTGTCTTATTTTCCACTAGCTGCCCCACCGCCACAGAAAGCACTGAGCTAAGCTGAAACACCTGCATTTTGGTGCTTTCTTACTCAAGAAAGCAAAAAAGAGACCATGTCTGTATGCGGCTTTATTAACTCAGTGATTTTCTTTTTTACATTGTTTGCAAACTGATATGTGACATGTATTAATGCCAAAATAACATGCAAAACAGGTAATTTTGCTAAACAGGTGGAGCTCAAAACAGATGGGACTCTGCGGTAAGTACACCCTACAGAGTCAATTATCTCAAAGTTACAAAGACAAAGAGAGAATTCCAAACAAAAGATGATAATGAAGTGGGTGAGAAGGGTGTGTCTGTTGACTACAAACTAAAGCAAACAGTGTTGCAACTGTAGAACAGGAATTACACATACAGTTTCACATAGTAAGGTGGACATTCTGTTGAAAATCTAACCTGGTATTCTAAACCATTCAAAACCAACCAACTCTAATTGAGGAGTTCCCAGATCCCTGATAGCACAGTACCCTATTTATGCCAGCACAGCCAAATGTTGTCAAACTACAAAGGCACAAAAAAGTCACATGCTGTGTTGTGAGTCAACCATTTGTCATTCATTGGCATAGTATCAATATAGATTAGACACAGAGACACAGAAAGATACAGAGCAATAGTCACAGCAAGAAAAAGCAAGAGTAGGAATTCGAAATGTAAAAGTCAGAGATGATGAATAGGAGCAAAGCTGTCTGAGGGACAGACATTAGCATATCAAGAGAGGTAGATACCTTTCAGTGACCATTTGTGGCCTGCCATCAGATATAATGTGTCCCCTAGTTCCCAATACTACAATTATTAATTCAGAGCTCATACTATTCCAACAAAGAGGAAATTGCTAAACTTTGAGCATGTAAATATGCAGAATTTGAAAATGTCCTTTTTACCCCCAAGCAATGTGCAGCTCTCTTGACATTGGCTTTACAGAATTGGCCACATTTGGAAAATTACGTTGACACCTCTAGAATAGAGCAATAACATTTGCAATCCTCTTTGGATACTGATACAACACACAAAATCACATTTTGTTCTATTTTACAAAAGAAAAGTTGATTAACGTCATGTGTGTTATAAGTGGGAAGTTAATCAAATACAGTTAGTATAGTCTTAAAGGCAGTGTAGCACCTATTTCTCAATGCCAGAAAAAACAATGCCAAAAACATTCCCAAACATTACAAACTCTAAGATCAATTGTTCAAATATTGTAGTGCTGTTCTAAAAGTTGTGTTTGTTATCCAAATCTGCTCTAACTTTGGAAACAATCCTACAAAGCCTTGTGGTCAGCTTCACACAGTCAATGAAAAAATTGTACAAAGTGAGATTCAAAATGAGGCAGGTGAATTGGGCGTCTACTCGTCTATCTGCGGGGCACATTTCATTATTGAAAAGCTACCGCATTTAGCTCACGTCTTCCATCTAAATATGTGAAAAAGTTGTTTTCGAGGTGTTTGTGGGGGCCGTGCGTTGCGGTTATTTGGCCGTTCTATATGGCATGCCGAGTGCGGGTGTTGGTCCATATAAAAGTGTATTTTTGGATCTTAGGATCAATGTAGTCACAGTTGCTTATTGTTGAAGAGGCAGCAGATAACGTTAGCTTGCTATAGCTAGGTATCCACTTTCTCTATTTCTGAATGAATTTGCGGCTATTTCTTTCTAACTGACAAAATAAGTGAGCTAGATTTTGTTTGTGTACTGCCATATGTCGATAACATAGATAAGTTTGTCACTGGTATGGGCTAGTAAATATCTTAAACCTAGACAGTGATAGCTGCAAGCTAAAACTTGGGAGAGATGGGGGAGAGAATTCACTTTCTGTTTTATCTGCAGCTGGCTTGCTAATGTTGACTCAAATATGGTTTCCCGCATGTTATTGATGAAATTAGATTTTTATTAGATCGTAATTGTATTATGTTGTGAATATTTTAGGAAAATCCTCACAGCCGTTTTCCATATGTGCCAATTGGTACCTACCAGGTTACCATGTACAGTAGGCTACAGGCAATATGTTCCTCCAATGTGTGAGTCATAGAAATTACAATCTTGCGTTTGGGGCTTTCCAGCAGTCTGTGGTTTCTATATGCTTGGTGTATAAATTGCACAATTGAAAGCTAACAAAGAATGTTTCTAGTTTAAACCCATGTAGCTATATTATTTAAATTAATATACAGCACCAGATGTCCATTATCTGCTACCTGGTCTTTAAGATCAAATTCTATTAAAATATCCTTACCTCAACCTCTGTCAGTTTAGTTAAGGAACGGCTGCTGTCTTGGTGCGTCAGGTTTAAACATAAGAGAATACAGCTGTCTGTGTTTTTTACGTCTCCTCTGCCCCACCCGTAAAGTAGTCATGTGCCTTTCTTTGGAAATTACAGAGAATGTGGTCTGTCATACATAGAGAAAGTGCCAGGCGCATGTTCGTATAGGATGCATGGGGAGTGAGTACATCTGTTTTGTACCGACAAAACTGTGGTTATATGTAGAAGCCAGACAACAAAGTTCAAATTAAGCCTCTATAATCGATAAATCGAGTGGCGCAGCGGTCTAGGGCACTGCTTCTCAGTGCTAGAGACGTCACTAAAGACACCCTGGTTCGAATCCAGGCTGTATAACAACCGGAATCGTCCAGGACCTATCTGCTAGGCTGAGAAAAAAAACCCACAAGCGATACATTCTGTTTCAACAGTCACTGGAGAAAAGGGAATCAAATCTCAACCCCCGCTTCCCGACAATACTGTAGGTATGGAAGGGAGCGCAAAGGATGGAATTCACAAGCGCAGATGAAGCCCTAATCAAGCTACAAGAAACCTGCCCAGTTGGAGGGGAGCACCCTGCTCTGAGAAGAAGCTGTAGGAAATAACGATGAGCGCATCAGGCTACATACAGTGATGTCTTAGAACAGCTTATTGTAAGTTGAGACACTATAATTTTCTCCTCCCCCAAATTCAATCTATACTCTACTTTCCCCAAATAACTGTTCTTCTCTATGAAGTAACGATAGAAGTAGCCAATGCCATGGACTACATGGACACTGAAAAGACATTCAAAGGGGGAAATATAGCATATGTCAATAACTGTTCTATGGATGTGTGTGTGTAAGTTTGTGAGTTTGTGTATATGAATGGAAGGATGAGGGGAGAGTGTGGGATGGTGAATATGAATATGTGTAGGAGGATGGGAGAGAATAAGTGTGCGGATGCATTAGGTATAAATTGGGCGGGAATTAATGCGAATGCATGGGAAGTTGAGAAAAGCTTGGCTTGAGTGGGAGGGGAGGATGGGTTTGGCTTGGTAGAGGGAGAAGGAAGCATTTAATTATACTACAATGTAATTGTATACATTTTTGTGACTTGCAAAATGAAAAAGAGTTCTGAACAGATTAGGAGAGGATGTTGAGTCATTATTCCTTGTTTGGCATTATAGCTAAGATTCAATGGTGGTTATTGGTGAGAGTGAAGAGGGGCTCTATCAAGGGGATTGTGATGGGGTGACTGGGAGGGCATCAGACACTTCTCTGAGGGGTGTGTGTGGGGCCTCCACTCATCTCACTTCAGTCTCTCGGTGGACCCACTCTCCCCAAGTAGACCCTCACCAGCCACTATATTTTAATTAAACTTACAAGCTAATGCAAACTGACCACAAAACTTAAGTGGCAGTTTTTCTCCAGTGTACAGTGCATTCGGAAAGTATTCAGACCCCTTGACTTTTCCCAAATTATGTTAAATTACAGCCTTATTTTAAAATTGATTAAATCGTTTTTTCCCCTCATCAATCTACACACAATACCCCATAATGACAGGGCAAAAACAGGTTTAGACTTTTTTGCAAATGTAGTAAAAAAAAAAAAGTAAAAAAAAATCACATTTAAATAAGTATTCAGACCCTTTATTCAGTACTTTGTTGAAGCACCTCTGGCAGCGATTACAGCCAGTCTTCTTGGGTATGACACTACAAGCTTGGCACACCTGTATTTGGAAAGTTTTTCCAATTCTTCTTTGCAGATCCTCTCATGCTCTGTCAGGTTGGTTGCTGCACAGGTATTTTCGATCTGGTTCCAGTCCCGGCTTTGGCTGGGCCACTCAAGTACATTCAGAGACTTGTCCCGAAGCCACTCCTTTCGTTGTCTTGGCTGTGTGCTTAGGGTCATTGTTCCGTTGGAAGGTGAACCTTCGACCCAGTCTGAGGTCCTGAGCGCTTTAGAGCAGGTTTTCATCAAGGATCTCTCTGTATTTTGCTCCGTTCATCTTTGCCTCGATCCTGACTAGTCTCCCAATCCCTGCTGCTGAAAAACATCCCCACAGCATGATGCTGCCACCACCATGCTTTGACGTAGAGATGGTATCCTCCAGACGTGACGCTTGGCATTCAGGCCAAAAAGTTCAATCTTGGTTTCATCAGCTTGGCATTCAGGCCAAAAAGTTCAATCTTGGTTTCATCAGATCAGATAATCTGGTTTCTCATGGTCGAGAGTCTTTAGGTGCCTTTTGGAAAACTCCAAGCGGGTTGTCATGTGCCTATTACTGAAAAGTGGCTTCAGTCTGGCCACTCTACCATAAAGAGCAGTGGTTCCCAAACTTTTTACAGTCCCGTACCCCTTCAAACATTCAACCTCCAGCTGCATACTAGAGTCTACTAGCACTAGAGTCAGCACACTCTCAAATGTTTTTGCCATCATTGTAAGCCTGCCACACACACAATATACAATACATTTATTAAACATAAGAACGAGTGTCTGTTTTTGTCACAACCTGGCTCGTGGGAAGTGACAAAGAGCTCTTATAGGACCAGGGCACAAATAATAATATAATAATAATCAATCATTTTTCTCTTTATTTAACAATCTAACATATAAAACTTTATTTGTTCATTGAAAATTGTGATTAACTCACCACAGGTTAATGAGAAGGGTGTGCTTGAAAGGATGCACATAACTCTGCAATGTTGGTTTGTATTGGAGAGAGCCTCAGTCTTAAATCATTTTCCACACTCAGTCTTAGTTTAGTTTTCATGCTAGTGAGGGTGGAGAATCCACTCACACATAGGTACGTGGTTGCAAAGGGCATCGGTGTCTTAACAGCGTGTTTTGCCAAGGCAGGATACTCTGAGCGTATCCCAATCCAGAAAACCAATTTTCAATTTTCACAGAACCGTTGCTGCAATTTCGATGAGGATCTCTTGTTAAGATATTGGTAAGTGGATTGGAAGCAGGGCATGAAAGGGATAACAAATCCAGTTGTTTGAGTTAACCGTTTCGGGAAAGTACTTGCGTAATTGCGCATCCAACTCACTCAGGTGCTTCGCTATATCACATTTGACGTTGCCCGTAAGCTTGAGTTTATTTGCACACATAGAATCATACAATGATGGAAAGACCTGTGTGTGGTCCTTGTTATTGCAGACCGAGAAGAGCTCCAACTTCTTAATCATAGCCTCAATTTTGTCCCGCACATTGAATATAGTTACAGAGAGTCCCTGTAATCCTAGATTCAGATAATTTAGGCGAGAAAAAACATCACCCAGATAGGTCAGTGTTTTGAGAAACTCGTCATCGTGCAAGCGGTCAGACAAGTGAAAATTATGGTCAGCAAAGAAAACTTTAAGCTTGTCTCTCAATTTAAAAAAACATGTCAATACTTTGCCACTTGATTAACAGCAAACTTCTATATGTTGTAAAAGCGTTAAATGGTCGCTGCCCATATCATTGAATAGTGCAGAAAATACACGAGAGTTCAGGGGCCTTGCTTTAACAAAGTTTTCACTGTAGTGTCCAAACCGTCTTTCAAGCCGTCAGGCATTCCCTTGGCAGCAAGAGCCTCTCGGTGGATGCTGCAGTGTACCCAAGTGGCGTCGGGATCAACTGCTTGCACGCGTGTTACCACTCCACTGTCTCCCTGTCACGGCTTTTGTGCCATCAGTACAGATACCAACACATCTTGACCACCAAAGTCCATTTGATGTCACAAAGCTGTCCAGTACTTTAAAAATATCCTCTCCTGTTGTCCTGGTTTCCAGTGGTTTGCAGAAAAGGATGCCTTCCTTAATTGACCTTAACATAAACGTAACAGACATATACCAGGAGCTGTGCCAGGCCCGCCACGTCTGTTGACTCATCCAGCTGTAACACATCAAATTCACTGGCTTGTATGTGAAGCAGTAATTGTTTCAAAACATCTCCTGCCATGTCACTGATGCGTCTTGAAACAGTGTTGTTTGATGAAGATATTGTCTGTATAGTGTTTTTGGCCTTTTTCCCCCAGCATTGTCCCAGCCATATCCGTGGCAGCAGGAAGAATTAAGCCCTCCACAATAGTATGGGGCTTGCCTGTCCTAGCCACTCGGTAGCTCACCATATAAGACGCTTCTAGCCCCTTATTAATGGTATCTGTTGCTTTTATACATGTCTTACTTCTCGAAAGTCGTCTTAATTCTCGCTCCAACATTTTTCAAATTGGCATGTTTTTTTTCTAAATGTCTGCGCAAGAGTGAAGGTTTCATCGAGTTGTGATAGTACTGTAGCTGAGGAAAGGCACTACTCCCAATATAAGTGAACCCCAAATCAATGTAGTTCTCATCATATTTGCGCCTCTTTGATGGTCCAATGTTCCTGTCTGTTGTTCGGTGCTTTCCCGGGTAAGGGGGCAGTAGCTCTTTGGCTGCATCAGAATCACAACTGTCAGTGTCCATGCTAGCTGGGCTAACAACAAATGTAGAATTACTGATGCTAGCACTTCATGTGCTCGTGGAAGCAGAACAACCTGTGTTGTCGACAGGTGTAGTACTGCTGGTAGTAGCAGTAGTACCAATAGAGCTGACATGTGCCTCTATGGACGCGGGTCTTACTTTTTTAAACCATTTATGCATTTTTGAGCAAACAGGAATGAGCAGCAGCTACGTTTGGCTACATACGGACCGTTAATGGATGTCCCGCGAGAGAGTAATGGTTAATGTGATTGGTTGTTAATTATTTGACTAGGCTACCTGTATTTGACATTGTGTTGTTATTTCGCTGAACACTAGATGGTTATTTTTATTTTTGGCAGTGAAACGAGGCTACTAATGCGAGAGAAAAAAACTCACTCAAATGTATAGCCACGTTGGAAAATATAAATGGAATGTAAAAAAAAAAAGTTAATCACATTTTTATTTTGTCACGTCTGTCGTCGGAAGGATACCAAGGTGCAGCGTTGTGAGCGTACATTTTCTTTTATTAAATGTAAATGTCGCCAACAAAACAAGAGACGAAGACACAACCGTGAAGCTTAACAGGGCTATAGTGCCACTAACAAAGATAACTACCCACAAATGCGAAAGGAAAAAAGGCTGCCTAAGTATGATTCCCAATCAGAGACAACGATAGACAGCTGCCTCTGATTGAGAACCACACCCGGCCAAACACAAAGAAATAGAAAACATAGAAATAAAGAAACTAGAATGCCCACCCTAGTCACACCCTGGCCTAACCAAAATAGAGAATAAAAACCTCTCTATGGCCAGGGCGTGACATATTTGGCGTACCCCCGACGGCATTGTGCGTTCCCCTGGGGGTACCTGGTCTATAATAACTAGCATAATATCTATTCTGAACAAAAATATAAACGTAACAATTTGAAAGATTTTACTAAGTTACAGTTCATATGAGGAAATTAGTCAATTTTAATTAACCCAGTACCCCAGTTTGGGATACCTGCCGTAGAGGATATGGAACCGCTATCAGCTGTGCTGTTTAGGTGCTTTCCCATGTGTGCTGTTTAGAATGGTGTTTTCCTGCAAATTACCTTTTGAGTTATGCACCCAATGCACATGGGTCTGGTAAATTTCTCAAATGGCCGGTAAATGTTGTCCGGTGCCACATTTTCCTGACGGAAACCCTGGACCGTATGTACATAACCCAAACAGAAGCCATGGATTACAGGCAACATCCGCACTGAGCTAAAGGCTAGAGCTGCTGCTTTCAAAGACCATAACACTAATCCGGACCCTTATAAGAAATACTGCTACGACGTCCAACGAGCCATCAAACAGGTAAAGTGTTAATACAGGACTAAGATCGCATTCTACTTTGCCGGCTCTGATGCTCGACGGATGTGGCAGGGCTTGCAAACTATCACAGATAGCAAGCCTACCAGAGGAGCGAAATGCCTTCTATGCTTGCTTCGAGGCAAGCAACACTGAACCATGCATGAGAGTACTAGCTGTTCTGTGTGATCTCGCTCTACGTAGCCGATAAGAGTAAGACCTTTTAACAGGTTAACATTTGGAAGGCTGTGGGGCCAGACGGAATACCAGGACACGTACTCAGAGCATGAGTTGACCAGCTGGCAAGTGTCTTCACTGACATTTTCAACCTATCCCTGACCCGGTCTGTAATACCAACTTGTTTCAAGCAGACCACCATAGTCTCCGTGCCCAAGAATGGCAAGGTAACCTGCCTAAATGACTATCGACCCGTACCGCTCACATCTATAGTTATGAAATGCTTTGAGGCTGGTCATAGCTCACATCAACACCATCATCCCAGACACCCTGGACCAACTCCAATTCTTATACCGCCCCAACAGATCCGCTGATGACGCAATCTCTATTGCACTCCACACTGCCCTCACCCACCTTGACAAAATGAATACCTATGTAAGAATGCTGTTCATTGATTTTAGATCAGCATTCAACACAATAGTCCCCTCCAGGCTCATCATCAAGCTCAGGACCCTGGGACTGAACACCTCCCTCTGCTACTGAATGCTGGACTCCCTGACGGGCCGATCCCAGACAGTGAGGGTAGGCAACAACACATCCGCCACGCTGACCATCAACACGGGGGCCCCTCAGAGGTGTGTGCTTAATCCCCTCCTGTACCCCCTGTCCACCCACGACTGCGTGGGCAAGCACGACTCCAACACCGTCTTCAAGTTTGCTGATGACAAAATAGTGGTAGGACTGATCACCGATGACAATGAGGCAACCTATAAGGAGGAGCTCAGAGACCTGGCAGTGTGGTGCCGGGACAACAACCTCTCCCTCAATGTCAGCAAGACAAAGGAGCTGATCGTGGACTGCAGGAAATTATGGGGCTGTAGTGGAGCAGGTCGAGAGCTTCGAGTTCCTCGGTTTCCACATCACTAAGGAATAAACTTGGTCCACACACACACAGACACTTGCGAAGAGGACACAGCAGTGCCATTTTTCTCCCTCAGGAGGTTGAAAAGTTTTGGCATGGGCCCTCAGATCGTCAAAAAGTTCTACAACTGCACCATTGAGCGCATCACTGCTTGGTACGGCAACTGCAAGGCACCCGACCACAAGGCCCTACAGAGGGTGGTGAGTACGGCCAGGGTTGCCATGTCCATGGTTTCCTAGCAAATTGGGCTACTTTGAAAACGGTGACTCGGTTGAAAATGTATTGGTTGCTGGTTGCATTTTTTTAGGCTATTTCTAATGTGCACCGTGGCTGCCATGGCATTTCTCTTAAAAATATATATATTTCACCGTGACCTGCTGCTGACTGTTAGGCAGTGAGGCAGGCTGTTACTGAGTGATTGAGTGGTGGGGAGGGCCGGAGTGGTGTGTGTGTTGAGAGAGCATTGAACAACAATTCCATGTGAATCCAATAACTCTGATGTGTAGACTTTCCACTGTAGAGTTTATGTCATTCTATCATTGATGAGAATGTGCCAGATGACAACCGAACTGACATAATATACATTAAGTACCACCGCATATGTTCAATTGGTGGGATTACCAGAATATAGTTCATTTCCCCCCACCTTTCTGATGTTCCCAGAATCTCTATGTTAACAAAGGGGTTTTCAATTTTCACATCAGTAGGGTAGAGAGAGGGAAAAAGAGGGGAAGAGGTATTTATGACTGTCATAAACCTACCCCCAGGCCAACGTCATGACAAATGGAACCGGTTTCTAGTGATAGCAAGACTAGTTGATAGAATAAATACATGAAAAACCTCTTTCAGCAACTGATAATGCAATAGCATATGGGTCGTTCCACCAATTACAGTGCCTTCAGAAAGTATTCATACCCCTTGACTTATTCCACATTTTTGTGTTACAGCCTGAATTTAAAATGGATTAAATTGAGATTGTTACTGGTCTATACACAATGCCCCATAATGTCAAAGTGGAATTATGCTTTTTGAAATGTTTACAGATGAATTAAAAATGAAAAGCTGAAATGTCTTGAGTCAATAAGTATTCAACCCCTTTGTTATGGCAATCCTAAATAACGCCAAATAATGCGAGAGAGAGACATTGGATGTCTGATAGCTGTGCATGTGGTTGCATGCTGACGTAGGGATAAATGGGCTTCCACTGACTGCAGGTATGCTGAGGTTTGTGTGTTTTTGTGTGTGCGCTACTATCTGATCTAGGAATCTCTTGGTTGACCTGCTTCACTATGTAGGCTATGTCTTTACCTTTTCTACTCCATATGAAGCCTGATTATGCATGACACACAGACCCTGTATTAGATGAGCGGAATGTACAGAGAACCACACACAGACCACTGACATGACTTCCCATTTGAGTCTCCTGAAGCATGCTACAGTGTATGCTTGTGTAGTGATTCGTAAGACGTATGCTATCACATACTGTACAGTATGTACTGTACAATATGTACCTTTTATCACTTCATGCCATGGTTTATTATCATATCATCATTTCGTATTATCATGTCTGTATGTGTGTTCTTTGGCTTCAGTCGATGTTGAACTTGACTTTCACTCCATTATGACGTGGATATAATGTCCAGGGTGACTGCGCCAGAAGATGGACCTCACTGACAATGTGATATTTCTGATTTAATTTCTCTCAATGAAGCATGCACAGTCCAGAGTGACTTTATACAATGATTGATTAACAAAATGATTACTCAAACACCATTGAAGTTCCTACTGACTGGATGAAGTGGATGAACTGTGTGGGATACCGTTTCTGAACACAGCTCTGGTTGATAGTCTTGCAAAAGGTTATTTTGAACACTGTTGTTGTAAAGAGGATAACACAGTCATTTTCATAAATATATGCTTTTATTCTTAAGATTAAGAAAAATGTAACAACTTTTTTGTCTTAGATGATACAAAACAAATGCTTATTACTATAGAAATCAGTCAAAAGTTTGGACAAGTTACTCATTCAAGGGTTTTTCTTTATTTTTACTATTTTCTACATTGTAGAATAATAGTGAAGACATCAAAACTATGAAATAACACATATGGAATCATGTAGGAACCAAAAAAGTGTTAAACAAATCCAAATCTATTTTATATTTGAAATTCTTCAAAGTAGCTGCACTTTGCCTTGATGACAGCTTATCACACTTGGCATTCTCTCAACCAGCTTCATGAGGTAGTCACTTGGAAAGCATTTCAGTTAACAGGTGTGCCTTGTTAAAAGTTGAGAAGGAAAGAAATTCCACAAATTAATGCGTTTGAGCAGTTGTGTTGTGACACGGTAGGTGTGGTATATTTGGTAAAATGACCAAGTCCATATTATGGAAGGAACCGTTCAAATAAGCAAAGAGAAACGACAGTCCATCATTACTTTAAGACATAAAGGTCAGTCAATACGGAACATTTCAAGAACTTTGAAAGTTTCTTCAAGTGCAGTCAGTCGCAAAAACCATCAAGCGCAATGATGAAACTGGCTCGCAGGAAAGGAAGACCCAGAGTTATCTCTGCTGCAGAGGATAAGTTCATTAGAGTTAACTGGACCTCAGATTGCAGCCCAAATAAATGCTTCACAGAGTTCAAGTAACAGACACATCTCAACATCAACTGTTCAGAGGAGACTGCGTAAATCAGGCCTTCATGGTCAAATTCCTGCAAAGAAACCACTACTAAAGGACACCAATAATAAGAAGAGACTTGCTTGGGCCAAGAAACACTTGCTTAGACCAAGGAAATCTGTCCTTGGTCTAATGAGTCCAAATTTGAGATTTTTGGTTCCAACCGTCGTGTCTTTGTGAGACGCAGAGTAGGTGAATGGATGATCTCTGCATGTGTAGTTCCCACGTGAAGCATGGAGGAGGAGGTGTGATGGTGTGGGGGTGCTTTGTTGGTGACACTGTCTGTGATTTATTTGGAATTCAAGGCACACTTTTAACCAGCATGGCTACCACAGCATTCTGCAGCAATACACCACCCCATCTGGTTAGCAATTAGAGGGACTATCATTTGTTTTTCAACAGGACAGTGTGTAAGGGCTATTTGACCAAGAAGGAGGAGAGCAATGGAGTGCTACATCAGATGACCTGGCCTCCACAATCACCCGATCTCAACCCACTTGAGATGGTTTGGGATGAGTTGGACCGCAGAGTGAAGGTAAAGCAACCAACAAGTGCTCAGCATATGTGGGAACTCCTTCAAGACTGTTGGAAAAGCATTCCAGGTGAAGCTGGTTGAGAGAATGCCAAGAGTGTGCAAAGCTGTGATCAAGGCAAATGGTGGCTACTTTGAAGAATCTAAAATCTAAAATAGTTTTTGATTTTTAAAACTTTTTGGGGGTATTACATGATTCTATATGTGTTATTTCAAAGTTTTTATGTCTTCACTATTATTCTACAATGTAGAAAATAGTAAAAAGAAATGAAAAACCCTTGAATGAGTTGGAGTGCCCAAACTATTGACTGGTACTGTATGTACACAGTCAAATGTATGATATAGAGCTAAAGAGTCAACTGATTTGCAACAAGGATGAGATTAACAAAACAAAAAGTTTTAAAAAACATTCACAGATAGTTATTTGACTCCAGGTGCCTCTGTACACTGTCACCTAACCAGTTGTGCAACATTGTAGCCATACTGTAACATGATGTAGCATTAGAAGAAGTGATAGTACATTCAAGATCATCCCTAAATCCTTACTCAACCTTAACTCACTCAAATGTTTCCTTCTTACCAGTGCAAGACAACTTTTGTTGTTAATAGTCTTTTTTTTTTMGGGGGGGGGGGGGGCTCTCACGTAGTGGGATATTGTGCCACTTTGTTTTTAGGCACTTCCATTAGTTTGTCCCACCTCCCAAATATACTCTTCCCATTCTCCATAAAAATGTCAGACTTTTACAATGAAGGATGTAAGGGTAGTGACCAGAGTCAAATCAACTCCCAACTATTTCAGAAGCAGAGTCAAATCAACTCGCAACCTCTCAATAACCTACTTATGACTTGTTGTTAAACATCACCTCCTCAAACTTGACTATCCTCCCTCCTTCAGTCTCCACCTCCTTTTGCTCCCAAGTCTCCACTTCCCCATTCCTTTGCTCATAACGGCGGATTCGCACCTTGCCCGTTGTTGGGAGTGGGCATGGGAGACCCTTCAAGGCCTCGTCGTAGAGAAGCTGTTTCAGGACATCTTGACTGGGTTGAACCATGCCTGATGGAACCAGTGCATTACCCTTGTCTACCTTTGGAAGGGGAGATGGTGAGTTTGTGACTTCAGGATTTGGAGAGGCTGCACGCTCCCATCTTGACGGGGAAGGTGATCGCTGTACGGGTAGTGGTTGCAGTGTCGCCTTGACCTCAGTCTTTGGCAAGGCTGCACGCTCCCACCTTGACGGGGAAGGTGAACGCTGTACGGGTTGTGGTTGCAGTGTTGTCTTGACCTCAGNCTTGACGGGGAAGGTGAACGCTGTACGGGTTGTGGTTGCAGTGTTGTCTTGACCTCAGTCTTGACCTCAGTCTTTGGCAAGGCTGCACGCTCCCATCTCGATGGAGAAGGCGCTCGCACAGGAGCTCGCACTAGCGTCTTGACCTCAGGCCTTGGTGAGGCTGCGCACTCAGCTCTTGATAGAGGGGTTGAATTCTGTCCTGGAGCTTGAGGACGTGGCGATGTTACTTTTATCTCAGTGTGAGGAAAGGGTGTCGGAAGATGTCCTCTTTGTTGCTCCCCGGTGTTGCCACCTCCCACTGCCCTTCGTATCTCTGGCATGATCCCGGCCATGGTGGCTCGCACTGTGGGGTCGCTCTGCACCATCCTACAGACAGCGTTACAGTACTGCTGTCCTTGGAGACTGAGGATCTCCTGGATCTTAGCCGGACAGACACTGGGGGTGTGCAGCCTGACTCTGGCACAGAGTTCAGCAATGATTTTACCCATAGCCCACACGTCTGAACGCTGGTCTCGGTGGCCCCTCCTCTGCAGGACCTCAGGTGGAGAGTAGGCCTCATTGCCCATATCCACGGCAGAATTTAGGCCATTGCGGAAGAATTTGGCCAGTCCCATATCAATGATCACAGGTCGGTGAGTGTCATGCTCTACCTGGAAGAGATTATTTGAGAGGGATGGAAAAATATTGTTTTATATCTAATTGAAGCATTTAGCGTGATAATGTCCTTTATTCCCAACAACAGATGAACTACTGCTTCGGAAGTCTTGCATAATTAATGAAGAACATTAAAACAACAACTATTTTAATGCCTGTCTCACCATGATGTTCTCAGGCTTGAGGTCCTGATGTACGATATCTTTGCTGTGTAGGTGAAGCAGTCCTTCACACATGCCTGTGATGATGGTGGCCTTTATAGATGGAGTTAACTGTGGGAAATCAAAGGCTTTCATTATCAACTGATGAGTTAACTTGCACTTTTTTGTAATAATGTTTGGAACGCCCCCTGAAAATCCTGTAGGCTTAGATATTTATTTATCAAATATATTTAGATGAGTTTTTCTATGTGAACTTTTGTCAACACTGTCACATGCATGTTTGGTGGCAGCAGTGGGATCCCATAGGCAGACCTGTATTTTAGATTTTTGTGATTTGAAGATGGTTGTCTCCAGTTCCTCTCCAAAGATGAACTCCATGGGGATGATCCACTTGGAGTCCTTGAGTGTTGGATTACCCAGAAGCTTCACTATGTTAGGATGAATCGCTTTACTGGAGTCCCAGGTCACAAAGAAAGTGTGAAAGAAAATGGGGAGAAAGAGTTGAGGGCATTGGAGTCTACAGACAGCACAACTAATCACTTCTGTAGTGATCTTCATCAGCATCATCTCTCCTATAGCAAAGCAAAATCCAAGAAGAGACCATATTTTCCCCCTTTGTTTCTCCTAGACACAAATTACATCTCTTTAACACCAAAATGAGACTAAGAGCATTTTCTTACATTTCAAAATGTCTACTTAAAACCTCTACAGGATTGGTTGGTCCCCGCGGGACGGTTGAGCTAACGTAGGCTAATGCGATTAGCATGAGGTTGTAAGTAACAAGAACATTTCCCAGGACATAGACATGTCTGATATTGGCAGAAAGCTTAAATTCTTGTTAATCGAACTGCACAGTCCACTTTACAGCAGCTGTTATAGTGAAAGAATACCATGCTATAGTTCGAGGAGAGTGCACAGTTATGAACTTATTAATAAACCATTTAGGCACATTTGGGCAGTCTCGGTACCAAATTTTGAACAGAAATGCAATGGTTCATTGGATCAGTCTAAAACTTTGCGCATACATTGCTGCCATGTATTGGCCAAAATCTAAATTGCGCCTGGGCTGGAATAATACATGATGGCCTTTCTCTTGCATTTCAAAGATGGTACAAAAACAAAAACGCATGCTTTTTTCTTTGTATTATCTTTTACCAGATCTAATGTGTTATATTCTCCTATTTTAATTTCAGATTTCCACAAACTTCAAAGTGTTTCCTTTCAAATGGTATCAAGAATATGCATATCCTTGCTTCAGGTCCTGAGCTACAGGGTGTTAGATTTGGGTATGTCATTTTAGGCGAAAATTGAAAAGGGGCGGATCCTTAAGAGGTTTTAAGAGAAACAACCACATACACGATATATACACAAAAGTATATGGACACTCCTTCAAATTAGTGGATTTGGCCATTTCAGCTACACCCGTTGCTGACAGGTGTATACAATTGAGCACACAGCCATGCAATCACCATAGACACTTTTTGGTAGTAGAATGGCCTTACTGAAGAGCTCAGTCACTTTGAACGTGGCACCGTCATAGGATGCCACCTTTCCAACAAGTCAGTTGGTCAGATTTCTGCCCTGCTCGAGCTGCCCCGGTCAACTGTAAGTGCTGTTATTGTGAAGTGGAAATAACGGCTCAGCCGGGAAGTGGTAGGCCTAACAAACTAACAGAACAGGACTGCTGAGTGCTGAAGCGTATAGCGTGTAAAAATCGTCTGTCCTCGGTTGCAACACTTTACCGAGTTCCAAACTGCCTCTGGAAGCAACATCAGCACAATAACTTATTTGTCAGGAGCTTCATGAAATGGGTATCCATGGCCGGGGAGCTGCACAAAAGCCTAAGATCACTGTGCGCAATGCCAAGCGTCGGCTGGAGTGGTTGGACTCGCTGCCATTGGACTCTGGAGCAGTGTAAACGCGTTCTCTGGAGTGATGAATCACGCTTCACCATCTGGCAGTTCGATGGACGAATCTGGTTTTGGCGGATGCCAAGAGAGCACTACCTGCCCCAATGCATAGTGCCATCTGTAAAATTTGGTGGAAGAGGAATAATGGTCTGGGGCTGTTTTTCATGGTTCAGGCTAGGCCCCTTAGTTCCAGTGAAGGGAAATATTAATGCTACAGCATAGAATGACAGTCTAGACGATTCTGTGCTTCTAACTTTGTGGCAACAGTTTGGGGAAGGCCCTTTCTTGTTTCAGCATGACAATGCCCCCATGCACAAAGCGAGGGCCATACAGAAATGGTTCAACATCTAGTGGAAAGACTTTCCAGAAGAGTGGAGGCTGTTATAATAATGCCCATAATTTTGGAATCAGATTTTCGACGAGCAGTCAAGCTGTCATCAAGGCAAAGGGTGGCTACTTTGAAAAATCTCAAATGTTAAATATATTTAGATTTGTTTGACACTTTTTTGCTTACTACATGATTCCATGTGTTATTTCATGGTTTTGATGTCTTCACTCTTATTCTACAATGTAGAAAATAGTAAAAAGAAAATAAAAACCCTTGAATGAGTAGGTGTGTCCAAACTTTTGACTGGTGTTGTATATCTTGTTTTCTTTTCATTATGATCACAATATTAAATGTGGCAACTTTTGTTTAATCTAAACCCTCTTTCTGTCATTGTGTTTCTGTCAGACATTCTAGATACAGCGCTGGGCCGTTGACCGGCTGAGGCTACCCTCCCCAGGATATGTTGCCCTGTCTCCTCCTCAGCGGGGGCATACAAAGCTCCCCTTTATCTGGAGGACCCCCATGCACCTTCTCAAGACCCCTATCACAGGGGCCACCCACCTACTGCAACCTTCCGTCCTAACAAGTCCCCGACTCTACCGCGCATATCCTAACGCTGGAGGGGCTGGACAGCACATGGCACAGCACCCTGCAATGCCTTCTCCACCCCTTGCACCCCAGGCCGACAGCGACTCTCGGGATCGTCTCTAGAAGGTGAACACTTCCTCTAAGTATTCCCACCACTTGCACCACTCAGAGCGAGAGAGCGGGGAAGGGGTCTACAGATGAGTCAGCTTGGGCTACAGAGACCACGGCAGACCCCGTAACCACTATTCACACAACCACAGGAGCTACCACAGGCATATATTTGTGCTATTTGTGAATAGCGTGAAGTAAAATTCAGAGTTATATTGATACGAGATGTGAATATCAGTGACAAAAAAGTTTTGCAGCGGTATCGTGATACCTTCACATGCATTGTTTTGTGGGTAATATTTTGGCATCGGGACATCGCTAATAGTGATGTGGCAAAACATCTACACGGTTACATATCAGGATATTATCTTTGACACTATATTGAATCGTTATGACAATGCCGCAATATAATTTTTTTGCGCTAGTTGGCTGTACCTGCACCAAAAGGGATTCAATTTGTTTTCAGCATTTATTTCCATGACGGATCAAAACTTGTCTTCTCATGGCTCACTCGTCTCTCTGTAGCAGACATATGGTCAGTGAGCAATATGTTTGGAACATCGAATCACAATAAAATCACAGTATGGAATTTCAAGACATATAGAATAGTGAGAATCGCAAAACATATCGAATCGTCACCAAAGTATCACGATAATATTGTATTGTCCCTGGCAATTCCCAGCCCTAAACCCTAATACATTATGTCATTTAATATGGGTTAAGCTGCATTTCAGTTGAACTCCAGGTCCATTTTGACACATGTAATATTTTTGCAATCATTTTTAGTATTTATAACAGAGTTTCACTAGGTGTGAAGATGGTACAGTTTGTACCAGTTATGAGCTGGTATGTGCTGACTGACAGCTTTTTAGGCAGCCCCCCCAGGCATTTTGCAGGGAGTTTTACACTTTGGCTCTGTCTAAATGGGATGGTGAAACGTTTGTGGTTTACCCAATAAATTACTGGGAGCCTGTATATAGTGTTCAACTCTCTTTATGTTTTAATAGCATGCAGTTTACTTGCTGTTAGTCAGCACCTGTAACAACTTTTTTGGGGGTGTGCGTGCGCCAGCTCCTGTTTTTTTTAGTAGGGTTAATGACAGTACTTTCAATTTCACACCAGTTTTAGAGATGGCCATATTTGGAATATTTTGTTATTTTACAAGCAATACTATTTTGGATTTAAAGCGATCTAACCTCTTCCCAGTCACTTTTTTTGTATGTTTTTAGTTCATTAAACATTAAAAGTAGTTAACATTTAAAGAATGTGTTGTTATGAAACTTGAATGTGTTTAATGCATGCACATTTCTACAATGTATACAGTTGAAGTCGGAAGTTTACATACACTTACACGGAACCCAAACCGTCTGTGCGCGTGCGCTATCGTGCATACATTTATTTTGTCCCCCTACACCAAACGCGATCACGACACGTACAGTGGGGAGAACAAGTATTTGATACACTGCCGATTTTGCAGGTTTTCCTACTTACAAAGCATGTAGAGGTCTGTAATTTTTATCATAGGTACACTTCAACTGTGAGAGACGGAATCTAAAACAAAAATCCAGAAAATCACATTGTATGATTTTTAAAAATTAATTTGCATTTTATTGCATGACATAAGTATTTGATCACCTACCAACCAGTAAGAATTCCGGCTCTCACAGACCTGTTAGTTTTTCTTTAAGAAGCCCTCCTGTTCTCCACTCATTACCTGTATTAACTGCACCTGTTTGAACTCGTTACCTGTATAAAAGACACCTGTCCACACACTCAATCAAACAGTTCCAACCTCCAAATGGCCAAGACCAGAGAGCTGTGTAAGGACATCAGGGATAAAATTGTAGACCTGCACAAGGCTGGGATGGGCTACAGGACAATAGGCAAGCAGCTTGGTGAGAAGGAAACAACTGTTGGCGCAATTATTAGAAAATGGAAGAAGTTCAAGATGACGGTCAATCACCTCAGTCTGGGGCTCCATGCAAGATTTCACCTCGTGGGCATCAATGATCATGAGGAAGAAGAGGGATCAGCCCAGAACTACACGGCAGGACCTGGTCAATGACCTGAAGAGAGCTGGGACCACAGTCTCAAAGAAAACCATTAGTAACACACTACGCCGTCATGGATTAAAATCCTGCAGCGCACGCAAGGTCCCCCTGCTAAGCCAGTCATGTCCAGGCCTGTCTGAAGTTTGCCAATGACCATCTGGATGATCCAGAGGAGGAATGGGAGAAGGTCATGTGGTCTGATGAGACAAAAATATAGCTTTTTGGTCTAACTCCACTCGCCGTGTTTGGAGGAAAGAAGAATATGAGTACAACCCAGAAACACCATCCCAACCGTGAAGCATGGAGGTGGAAACATCATTCTTTGGGGATGCTTTTCTGCAAAGGGGACAGGACGACTGCACCGTATTGAGGGGGATGGATGGGCCATGTATCGCGAGATCTTGGCCAACACCTCCTTCCCTCAGTAAGAGCATTGAAGATGGGTCGTGGCTGGGTCTTCCAGCATGACAACGACACGAAGCACACAGCCATGGCAACTAAGGAGTGGCCCGTAAGAAGCATCTCAAGGTCCTGGAGTGGCCTAGCCAGTCTCCAGACCTGAACCCAATAGAAAATCTTTGGAGGGAGCTGAAAGTCCGTATTGCCCAGCGACAGCCCCGAAACCTGAAGGATCTGGGAAGATCTGTAAGGAGGAGTGGGCCAAAATCCCTGCTGCAGTGTGTGCAAACCTAGTCAAGAACTACAGGAAACGTATGATCTCTGTAATTGCAAACAAAGTTCTGTACCAAATATTAAGTTCTGCTTTTCTGATGTATCAAATACTTATGTCATGCAATAAAATGCAAATTAATTACTTTAAAAATCATACAATGGGATTTTCTGGATTTTTGTTTTAGATTCCGTCTCTCATAGTTGAAGTGTACCTATGATAAAAAATTACAGACCTCTACATGCTTTGTAAGTAGGAAAACCTGCAAAATCGGCAGTGTATCAAATACTTGTTCTCCCCACTGTAGTAAAATATCAAAAAAAACTCTGAACCAATGACATTAATTTGGGTATGGGTCGAAAAGCATTAAACATGTATGGCAATTTAGCTAGTTAGCTTGCACTTGCTAGCTAATTTGTCAAATTTAGTTAGCTTGCTGTTGCTAGCTAATTTGTCCTGGGATATAAACATTGAGTTGTTATTTTACTAGAAATGCACAAGGTCCTCTACTCCGACAATTAATCCACACATAAAACGGTCAACCGAATCGTTTCTAGTCATCTCTCCTCCCAGGCTTTTTCATCTTTGAACTTATATGGTGATTGGCATCTACACTTTCATAGTATTACCACGACAACCGGCAAAACAGTTTGTCTTTCAATCACCCACGTGGATAAACCAATGAGGAGATGGCACATGATTTGCGTCAGAATAGGAATGACTTTTATTTTAGCCCTTGGCAACGCAGACGCTCGTTGGCGCGCACGAGCAGTGGGTCAATAATTGAATGACATATATTTTTTGATTTTGTAATGCACGCGCACGTGACGTGTCTGGTCTGGTCAGCATGTGAGGTTGGAGTCCTTAAAACTAGTTTTTCAACCACTCCACAAATTTCTTGTTAACAAACTATAGTTTTGGCAAGTCGGTTAGGACATCTACTTTGTGCATGACACAAGTAATTTTTCCAACAATTGTTTACAGACAGATTATTTCACTTATAATTCACTGTATCACAATTCCAGTGGGTCAGAAGTTTACATACACTAAGTTGACTGTGCCTTTAAACAGCTTGGAAAATAACAGAAAATTGTCATGGCTTTAGAAGCTTCTAATAGTCAATTGACATCATTTGAGTCAATTGGAAGGTAACCTGTGGATGTATTTCAAGGCCTACCTTCAAACTCAGTGCCTCTTTGCTTGACATCACGGGGAAATCAAAAGGATTCAGCCAAGACCTCAGAAAAATCCTTGGGAGCAATTTCCAAACGCCTGATGGTACCACGTTCATCTGTACAAACAATAGCACGCAAGTATAAACACCATGGAACCACACAGCCGTCATACCGCTCAGGAAGGAGACGCGTTCTGTCTCCAAGAGATGAACGTACTTTGGTGCGAAAAGTGCAAATCAATCCCAGATAACAGCAAAGAGCCTTGTGAAGATGCTGAAGGAAACAGGTACAAAAGTATCTATATCCACAGTTAAAACGAGTGCCTATATTGACATAACCTGAAAGGCCGCTCAGCAAGGAAGAAGCCACTGCTCCAAAACAGCCATAAGAAAAAAAGCCAGACTACGGTTTGCAACTGCACATGGGAACAAAGATCGTACGTTTTGGAGAAATTTCCTCTGGTCTGATGAAACAAAAATAGAACTGTTTAGCCATAATGACCACCGTTATGTTTGGAGAAAAAAGGGGGAGGCTTGCAAGCCGAAGAACCCCATCCCAACCGTGAAGCACGGGGGTGGCAGCATCATGTTGTGGGGGTGCCTTTCTGCAGGAGGGACTGGTGCACTTCACAAAGTAGATACCATCATGAGGGAGGAAAATTGTGGATATATTGAAGCAACATCTCAAGACGTCAGTCAGGAAGTTGAAGCTTGGTCGCAAATGGGTCTTCCAAATGGACAATGACCCCAAGCATACTTCCAACGTTGTGGCAAAATGGCTTAAGGACAACAAAGTCAAGGTATTGGAGTGGCCATCACAAAGCCCTGACCTCAATCCTATAGAAAATCTTTGGGCAGAACTGAAAAAGCGTGTGCGAGCAAGGAGGCCTACAAACCTGACTCAGTTACACCAGCTCTGTCAGGAGGAATGCCCCAAAATTCACCCAACTTATTGAGGGAAGCTTGTGGAAGGCTACCCAAAACGTTGAACCAAAGTAAAACAATTTAAAGGCAATGCTACCAAATACTGATTGAGTGTATGTAAACTTCTGACCCACTGGGAATGTGATGAAAGAAATAAAAGCTGAAATAAATCATTCTCTCTACTATTATTCTGACATTTCACATTCTTAAATTAAAGTGGTGATCCTAACTGACCTAAGACAGGGAATGTTTACTAGGATTAAATGTCAGGAATTGTGAAAAAATGTGGGTAAATGTATTTGGCTAAGCTGTATGTAAACTTCAACTGTATATCCAGTGATGGAAAAAGTACCCAATTGTCATACTTGAGTAAAAGTAAAAGATACCTTAATAGAAAATTACTCAAGTAAAAGTCACTCAGTAAAATTCTACTTGAGTAATAGTCTAAAAGTATTTGGTTTACAATATACTGAAGTATTAAAAGTAAAAGTATAAATAATTTCAATTTAGCAAACATATATCAAGCAAACCAGATGGCACCATTATCTTGTATTTTTTATTTACAGAAAGCCACCTGCACACTCCAACATTCAGACATCATTTACAAACAGATCATGTGTGTTTAGTGAGTCTGCCAGATCAGAGGTAGTAGGGATGACCAGGGATGTTTGGTTGATAAGTGCGTAAATTGGACTATTTTCCTGTCCTGCTAAGCATTCAAAATGTAACGAGCACTTTTGGGTGTTAAGTAAAAAGTACAATATTTTCTTAAGGAATGTAGTGAAGTAAAAGTAGTCAAAAATATAAATAGTAAAGTAAAGTACAGATACCCAAAAAAACTTCTTAAGTAGTACTGTGAAGTGTTTTTACTTAAGTACTTTAAATCACTGTGTATATATCTTCTTGATGCTCAAAAAGGCTTTTCTGGCGCAATAAATGAGACATTAATGAGCTCATGTGGAGACAATGATAAGATCTCATCTATTGCTCATGCTTCTCAAATGGAAGTCTCAATTCAAGCTCATTTGTCTCATGAACGTTTCCTCTTAGGAGAAACAGTTCAGATATAAGGGATCACTAAATTATACAAAATTGAGATCTCCCATTTTTCTTCAGATATGAAAAAAAGACCACTGATCAAAATACTTTCCCTCTGGGCTGATATCACCATTTAGCAACATACCATGATAGCACATTGTCTGTCATACTCACTTGTATACTTGACACTCTCTCTCCAGGTCTCTCCTATTGATTAAGTGTTGTGGCACCTTCTTGATTGCAGCCCAGGTGTCATTGTACTTCTCCCTGTATACCTTCCCAAACGAGCCAGCAGCAAGAGTTTTGGTGGAATACGCCATCTAGGGGTTTGGTGGGGAGTGGGCAGTGATGTTAAGATCTGACAGAAATTAGAAAAATGTTGACCAAAAACGACTAAAGCATTCATCTCTGCATAACATTTGTTGTAGTACTATTGTAAGGGTAAGTACACCCTACAGAGTCAATTCTCTCAAAGTTACAAAGACAAAGAGAGAATTCCAAATAAGATGATAATGGAGTTGGTGAGAAGGGTTTGTCTGTTGACTAGAAACTAAAGCAAACAGTGTTGCAACCGCAGTACAGTGTCTGAATACCCATACTTGCGTCCAAAATAGTAGGCCGTTTGAGTATGTGAAATAGTAAAGTTTAATAGTAAGCAACATTTCGAAAATCGATTATACTTTAAATGCCTGGATGTCGTTTGGGCTTTGACAAATCAATTAGATATGGGCATGGTGGAAAAAGTACCCAGTGGTCATATTTGAGATACCTTAATAGAAAATGACTCAAGTAAAAGAGAAAGTTACACAGTAAAATACTACTTGAGCAAAAGTCTAAAGGTATTTGGTTTTAAATGAACTTGTTTCAAAAGTAAATATCATTGCTAAAATATACTGTATGAAGTATGAAAAGTAAAAGTATAAATCATTTAAAAGTATTGATATTAAGCAAACCAACCAGTACAATTTTTTTGTTTTTATTTTATGGATAGCCAGGAGCACACTCCAACACTCAGACATATTTGGCAAACAAAGCATATGTGTTTAGTGAGTCCACCAGATCAGGCGCAGTAGGGATGACCAGGATGTTCTGTTCCTGTCCTGCCAAGCATTGAAAATGTAACGAGTACTTTTGGGTGTCAGGGATCATGCATGGAGTAAAAAGTACATTATTTTCTTTAGGAATCTAGTGTAAGTAAAAGTTGTCAAAAATAGAAATAGTAAAGTAAAGTAAAAATACCGCAAATAACTAGTTAAGTAGTACTTTAAAGTATTTTTTACTTTTTACTTACTTAGGCTACTTTACACCACTGGAAATGGGGATGCACTAGCGAAATCGACAAATAGCGGGGAAACAGCGCAATCGCGCACGAGGCATTGTCAGTATTACAAAATATAATGTTTAATATGTGAATTTTTGAAAATCGAGTATGGTTTATATACAATCCACACTTTTCCACGATGCATTGGAAGAGGTGGGCTGCAAGTGATTGGCTTCTTGAAGAGAAGTAGGACCGAACAACAAAACTAGGAAACTTAATTGTGAAGATGCCGAATAGCAAAGACTCTGCGGTAGTGTTCAAATGTAGGCTAAGTCGTTTTTGTTCTCCTTAAACTAATCATTGTATTGCATCGTAGGTTACATCTTTGAAAACAGAAGCTTTATTATTATAATTTTTTTAATCCAAAAAGTGGATTTTTGTTTTCTCCCTGAAACGTTTTTAATTGTTCTCTTGGCCTTCCTCAGAGCTCTTTCTGAATGTGTCTGCACCGGGGACTCAGGATGTTGTCATTATTGATGCCATCGTTAAATCAGGCCTTTTGATTTTGAACATATGGATTGTTTTAGTTGTGTAGGCTAGGCTACCTATTTATTTACTTTATGGATCAAGCCTTAGCAGTCATTCTGATCTTGTTCCCAATGATAAGTGCTGTAGTTTATTATGTTGCTGTCCAGTGAATCTGAATTTGCGATGCTATCCATGTTTTTCTATGCAATAGCCTTTTGATTTGAACATGTGAAATGTTTTGCTGTGTGTACTAGGTTATTGGGTTTCACTAATAAATATGTTGAAATGGAACAAAATTATATTTTTCTGTCTTCAGACCTTTTTAAATAGGATAGATGCTATATGGGCTACGGGGTCGAATGTGATAGTCTGCCTATAACTAGCTGAGTAGGCCTATAACTCCATTCCTATTCTATTTTGGAGTTTACAGAAATTAATCCAATTGGAAATAAACTATTATATAAAATAGATATTGCATGCATGTCTGTTGAATTTGGAAAAATCTACCCGCACTTGGTCCCACCCCACCTACTCATCCAATCAGGAGTCGCTACTACGTTGTGGCGGTGGCATATGGCATACTTTTTACTAAATGGTATGTACTAAATAGTATGCAACGATGAGTACATAGTATGCAGTTTAAGCACAGTTGAAGTTGGAAGTTTACATACACCTTAGCTTAATACATTTACACTCAGTTTCTCAATTCCTGACATTTAATCCAAGTAAAAATGTCCTGTTTAAGGTCAGTTAGGATCATCACTTTATTTTAAGAATGTGAAATGTCAGAATAATATTAGAGAGAATGATTTATTTCAGCTTTTATTTCTTTCATCACATTCCCAGTGGGTCAGAAGTTTACATACACTCAATTAGTATTTGGTAGCATTGCCTTTAAATTGTTTTACTTGGGTCAAACGTTTTGGGTAGCCTTCCACAAGCTTCCCTCAATAAGTTGGGTGAATTTTGGCCCATTCCTCCTGACAGAGCTGGTGTAACGGAGTCAGGTTTGTAGGCCTCCTTGCTCGCACACGCTTTTTCAGTTCTGCCCACAAATGTTCTATAGGATTGAGGTCAGGGCTTTGTGATGGCCACTCCAAACCTTGACTTTGGTGTCCTTAAGCCATTTTGCCACAACTTTGGAGTATGCTTGGTGTCATTGTGCATCTGGAAGACCCATTTGCGACCAAGCTTCAACTTCCTGACTGATGTTCTGAGATTTGCTTCAATATATCCACATAATTTTCTCCCTCATGATGCCATCTATTTTGTGATGTGCACCAGTCCCTCCTGCAGCAAAGCACCCCCACAACATGATGCTGCCACCCCTGTGCTTCACGATTGGGATGGTGTTCTTTGGCTTGCAAGCATCCCCCTTTTTCCTCCAAACATAACCATGGTCATTATGGCCAAACAGTTTCTCTTTTTGTTTCATCAGACCAGAGGACATTTCTCCAAAAAGTACAATCTTTGCCCCATGTGCAGTTGCAAACCGTAGTCTGGCTTTTAATGGCGGTTTTGGAGTAGTGGCTTCTTCCTTGCTGAGCGGCCTTTCAGGTTATGTCGATATAGGACTCGTTTTTACTTGTGGTATAGATACTTTTGTCCTGTTTCCTCCAGCATCTTCACAATGTCCTTTGCTGTTGCTCTGGATAGATTTGCAGTTTTCGCACCAAAGTACGTTCATCTCTAGGAGACAGAACTAGTCTCTCTTCCAGAGCGGTATGACGGCTGTATAGTCCCATGGTGTTTATACTTGCGTACTACTGTTTGTAAGATGAACGTTGTACCTTCAGGTTTTGGAAATTGCTCCAAGGATGACCAGACTTTTGGAGGATTTTTTTTTGAGATTTTTTTCTGAGGTCTTGGCTGATTTTCTTTGATATTCACATGATGTCAAGCAAAGAGGCACTGAGTTTGAAGGTAGGCCTTGAAATACATCCACAGGTACACCTCACATTGACTCAAATGATGTCAATTAGCCTATCAGAAGCTTCTAAAGCCAGGACATAATTTTCTGGAATTTTCCAAGCTGTTTAAAAGGCACAGTCAACTTAGTGTATGTAAACTTCTGACCCACTGGAATTGTGATACAGTGAATGATAAGTGAAATAATCTGTCTGTAAACAATTGTTGGAAAAATTACTTGTGTCATGCACAAAGTAGATGTCCTAACCGACTTGCCAAACTATAGTTTGTTAACAAGAAATTTGTGGAGTGGTTGAAAAAACAAGTTTTAATGACTCCAACCTAAGTGTATGTAAACTTCCGACTTCAACTGTATGTAGTATGGGTATTCGGACAATTCCAGTTTCTCCTATAGTAAGGTGGAAATTCTGTTAATTTAAACTGGTATTCTAATCCATTCAAAACCAACCAAACTATAATTGAGGCACTCCCAGATAGAGCAGTACCCTATTTATGCCAGCGGGGTAAAATTTGTAAAACAGGTTATTTCATACTCTACACAGGAACAAATGTCACATCCTGTGTTGTGTGACATCCATTTGTCATTCATTGGCATAGTAACAATATACACTGAGTGTACAAAACTGCTCTTTTCATGACATAGACTGACCAGGTGAAAGCTATGAATCTCTTGAGTTCAACTGTTAAATCCACTTCAAATCAGTGTAGATGAAGGGGAGGAGACAGGTTAAAGAAGGATTTTTTTTTAGCATTGAGACAAATAAGACATGGATTGTGTATGTGTGCCATTCAGAGGGTGAATGGGCAAGTTAAATATGAAAGTGCCTTTGAAGGGTTGGTTTAGTAGGTGCCAGGTGCATCGGTTTGAGTGTGTCAAGAACTGCAACGCTGCTGGGTTTTTCACACTCAACAGTTTCCCGTGTGTATCAAGAATGGTCCACCACCCATAGGACATCCACAACTGTGGAAAGTATTGGAAAGTATTGGAGTCAACATGGGACAGCATCCCTGTGGATGCCCGACGAATTGAGGCTGTTCTGAGGGCAAAAGGGGGTGAAACGCAGTAGGAAGGTGTTCCTAATGTTTTGTACACTCAGTGTAGATTATGATGTTTAGGAGCAAAGCTGTCTGAGGGACAGACATCAAGATAGCTAAATACCTTTTAGGTACCATTTGTGGCCTGCCATGAAATATATTGTGGTCCCTACTTCTGTTCCCACTACAATTACTTGAAAAGATCTTATGTTGGGAGTGACAACACATTACAATAATGAATTCATAGCTCATGCTATTCAAGCAAAGAGGGAATTGCTAAACTATGAGCATGTACAGTGCCTTTAGAAAGTATTCACACCCCTTGACTTTTTGTTGTGTTACAGCCTCAATTCTCACCCATCCACACACAATATCCCATAATGACAAAGTGAAAACATGTTATTTATAAATGTTGTAAATGTATTGAAAATGAAATACAGAAATACGTATCTCTAAGTATTCACACCCCTGAGTGAATTCTTTGTAGAATAACATTTGACAGTGATTATAGCTGTGAGTCTTTCTGGGTAAGTCCCTAAGAGCTTTCCACACCTGGATTGTGCAACATTTGGCCATTATTCTTTTCAAAATTCTTCAAGCTCTGCCAAATTGTTTGTTGATCATTTCTAGACAACCATTTTAAGGTCTTGCCATGGAATTGCAAGTAGATTTAAGTCAAATCTGTAACTCGGCCACTCAGAAACATTCACTGTCTTCTTGGTAAGCAACTCCAGTGTAGATCTGGCCTTGTGTTTTAGGTTATTGTCCTGCTGAAAGGTGAATGACTCTCCCAGTGTCTGGTGGAAAATAGATTGAACCAGATTTTCCTCTAGAATTTTGCCTGTGCTTAGCTCCATTCCGTTTCTTTTTTATCCTGAAAAACTCCACAGTCCTTAACATTTACAAGCATACACATAACATGATGCAGCCACCACTATGCTTGAAAATATGAAAAGTGGTACTCAGTAATGTGTTGTATTGGATTTGCCCCAAACAAAATGTTAATTGCTTTGCCACATATTTTGCGGTATTACTTTAGTGCCTTGTTGCAAACAGGATGCATGTTTTGGAATATGTTTTATTCTGTACAGGCTTCCTTCTTTTAACTCCATCAATTAGGTTAGTATTGTTAAGTAACTAAAATGTTGTTGATCCATCATCAGTCGTTTTCTCCTATCATAGCCATTACACTCTGTACTTGTTTTAAAGTCACCATTGGCCTCATGGTGAAATCCCTGAGCGGTGTCCTTCCTCTCCGGCAACTGAGTTAGGAAGGATGCCTGCATCTTTGTAGTGACTGGGAATATTGATACACCATCCAAAGTGTAATTAATAACTTCACCATGCTCAAAGGGATATTCACTGTCTTTTTTTTTTTACCCATATACCAATAGGTGCCCTTCTTTGCGACGCATTGGAAAACCTTCATGGTCTTTGTGGTTGAATCTGTGTTTGAAATTGACTGCTTCACTGAGGAAACTTCCAGATAATTGTATGTGTGGGGTACAGAGATGAGGTCATTCAAAAATAATGTTAAACATTATTATGCACACATAGTGAGTCAATGCAACTTATGTGACTTAAGCACATTTTTACTCCTGAACTTAATTGAATAGTTATTGACTCAAGACATTTCAGCTTTTCATTTTTTATCAATTGCAAAAATGTCAAAAAACAGAAATCCACTATGACATTATGGGGTATTGTGTGTCGGACAGTGACATTTTTTTCCTAAATTAATCTATTTTAAATTCAGGCTGTAACACAACAAAATGTTGTAAAAGTCAAGCAGTGTGAATACTTTCTAAAGGCTCTGTAAGTATGCAGAATATGAAAATGATTTCCCCCCCAGCAATGTGCAGCTCTCCTGACTTTGCCTTTACACGAATGGCCACATTGGGCAAATTACGCTGACACCTCTAGAAACCGGATATACATGTGTTTTTAATGCCTCATGATAGGCAATAACATTTGCACTCCTCTCTAGTAGATACTTACATTTAATTGGACATTGATACAACACACAAAATCACAATTTCCTTTGTTCTACTTTACAAAAGCAAAGTTGATTAACTTAATGCTGGTTAGAAATGGGAAGTTAATCAAATACAGTTTATATCACCTTAAAATAACATGATCCTTACCTATAACTCCGTCAGGTTAGCTCAGGAATGGCTGCTGTCTTGCTGTGTCAGGTTCAAACATGAGAGAATACAGTTGTCTGTGTTTTTTTACCTCTCCTCTGCCCACCCCTAAAGTAGTCACGCCCCTTTATCTGGTGTCATACTGTGATGAAACTGTAGGACAGCTTTCAAGGAAAGACATGTCCAAATACTGAACGAATGGCTCATACCTGCTCCTGCTTGCTAAACTCTGCCCGGGACTCTGAGAGACTGATATAAGGCAGAGCCGAGAGTGCAGGAAGATCTTGGCGGGGGAGCTGGTGCTTTGATGTATATTGGGCTCTTTAACCCTTGCAAGTATCCGCAGTTCAAGTTTCAAGCTTTGTATGCCACGTGCACAAGTACAGTGAAATGCCTTTCTTGCAAGCTCCAAACCCAACAATGTAGTAATCAATATCAATGTAGCACAAAAACATTTAATATGTTAAAACAACACACAAGAAATAAAAATAAGAAATAAAAACAACTGGAGAAAGTAAGAAGCTATATACAGTTGAAGTCGGAAGTTTACATACACTTAGGTTGGAGTCATTAAAACTCGTTTTTCAACCACTCCACCAATGTCTTGTTAACAAACTATAGTTTTGGCAAGTCAGTTAGGACATGTACTGTGTTCATGACACAAGTAATTTTTCCAACAATTGTTTACAGACAGATTATTTTACTTATCATTCACTGTATCACAATTCCAGTGGGTCAGAAGTTTACATACTCTAAGTTGACTGTGCCTTTAAACAGCTTGGAAAATTCCAGAAAATGATGTCATGGCTTAGAAGCTTCTGACATCATTTGAGTCAATTGGAGGTGGGAGCATAGGTTGCTGCATTTGTCTTCGCCATCTTGGTTTCCTGGATTCACAGTGATTAACCTGAAACCGAGTATAGCCTAGCTGTTGCTTCTGTCCAGGTTTTTTGTAGCTTATTCAGTGCACCGTAGATGTGCATCTACTGCAGGGCCCAAAGATGTTGCACACACCCAGACCCCAAGAGGGGGTCCGTCACCTTGAGAAGCAAAGTGTTTTTAAATGCAACATTTAAATGTTCATTGTTATATCCATGTCCCAGTTTGTCCATAGCCATTTAAATGACAGTGTGGGTTACGAGGGGCAGGCAGAACAGTACTGCAGACTGTGTGGCTTAAAGTGAGCTGGGTTCTATATGGATTTATTAGTTCTATATGACCATATCCCCCGTGCATCCCGCAAAGGCGGAGGTGTTGCTAACATTTACGATAGCAAATTTCAATTTACAAAAAGAAAAAATGACGTTTTCATCTTTTGAGCTTCTAGTCATGAAATCTATGCAGCCTACTCAATCACTTTTTATAGCCACTGTTTATAGGCCTCCTGGGCCATATACAGCGTTCCTCTCTGAGTTCCCTGAATTCCTATCGGACCTTGTAGTCATAGCAGATCATATTCTCATTTTTGGTGATTTTAATATTCATATGGAGAAGTCCACAGACCCACTCCAAAAGTCTTTCGGAGCCATCATCGACTCAGTGGGTTTTGTCCAACATGTCTCTGGACCTACTCACTGCCACAGTCATACTCTGGACRTAGTTTTGTCCCATGGAATAAATGTTGTAGATCTTAATGTTTTTCCTCATAATCCTGGACTYTCGGACCACCATTTTATTACGTTTGCAATCGCAACAAATAATCTGCTCAGACCCCAACCAAGGAGCATCAAAAGTCGTGCTATAAATTCTCAGACAACACAAAAATTCCTTGATGCCCTTCCAGACTCCTTCTGCCTACCCAAGGACGTCAGAGGACAAAAATCAGTTAACCACCTAACTGAGGAACTCAATTTAACCTTGCGCAATACCCTAGATGCAGTTGCACCCCTAAAAACGAAAAACATTTGTCATAAGAAACTAGCTCCCTGGTATACAGAAAATACCCGAGCTCTGAAGCAAGCTTCCAGAAATTGGAACGGAAATGGCGCCACACCAAACTGGAAGTCTTTCGACTAGCTTGGAAGACAGTACCTGCAGTATCGAAGAGCCCTCACTGCTGCTCGATCATCCTACTTTTCCAACTTAATTGAGGAAAATAAGAACAATCCAAAATTTATTTTTGATACTGTTGCAAAGCTAACTAAAAAGCAGCATTCCCCAAGAGAGGATGGCTTTCACTTCAGCAGTAATAAATTCATGAACTTCTTTGAGGAAAAGATCATGATCATTAGAAAGCAAATTACGGACTCCTCTTTAAATTGCGTATTCCTCCAGGCTTAGCTGTCCTGGATCTGCACAGCTCTGCCAGGGCCTGGGATCGGGAGAGACACTTAAGTGTTTAGTACTATATCTCTTGACACAATGATGAAAATAATCATGGCCTCTAAACCTTCAAGCTGCATACTGGATCCTATCCAACTAAACTACTGAAAGAGCTGCTTCATGTGCTTGGCCCTCCTAGTTGAACTAAATAAACGGCTCTCTATCCACCGGAGTGTACCAAACTCACTAAAAGTGGCAGTAATAAAGCCTCTCTTGAAAAAGCCAAACCTTGACCGGAAAATATAAAAAACTATCGGCCTATATCGAATCCCATTCCTCTCAAAAGTTTTTGAAAAGCTGTTGCGCAGCAACTCACTGCCTTCCTGAAGACAAACAATGTATACGAAATGCTTCAGTCTGGTTTAGACCCCATCATAGCACTGAGACTGCACTTGTGAAGGTGGTAAATGACCTTTTAATGGCGTCAGACGAGGCTCTGCATCTGTCCTCGTGCTACTAGACCTAGTGCTGCCTTGACACCATCGATCACCACATTCTTTTGGAGAGACTGGAAAACCAAAATGGTCTACACGGACAAATTCGGCCTGGTTTAGATCTTATCTGTCGGAAAGATATCAGTTTGTCTCTGTGAATGGTTTGTCCTCTGACAAATCAACTGTACATTTCGTGTTCCTCAAGGTTCCGTTTTTGACCACTATTGTTTTCACTATATATTTACCTCTTGGGATGTTATCGAAAACATAATGTTAACTTTCACTGCTATGCGGATGACACACAGCTGTAAAACATGGTGAAGCCCCAAAATTGCCCTCGCTAGAAGCCTGTGTTTCAGACATAAGGAAGTGGATGGCTGAAAACTTTCTACTTTTAAACTCGGACAAAACAGAGATGCTTGTTCTAGGTCCCAAGAAACAAAGAGATCTTCTGTTAAATCTGACAATTAATCTTGATGGTTTGTAAAGTCGTCTCAAATAAAACTGGGAAGGACCTCGGCGTTACTCTTGACCCTGATCTCTCTTTTGACGAACATATCAAGACTGTTTCAAGGACAGCTTTTTTCCATCTACGAACATTGCAAAAATCAGACATTTTCTGTCCAAAAATGATGCAGAAAAATTAATCCATGCATTTGTTACTTCTAGGTTAGACTACTGCAATGCTCTACTTTCCGGCTACCCGGATAAAGCACTAAAAAACTTCAGTGTAGTGAAATACGGCTGCTAGAATCCTGACTAGAACCAAGAAATTTGATCATATTACTCCAGTGCTAGCTTCCCTACACTGGCTTCCTGTTAAGGCAAGGGCTGATTCAAGTTTTACTGTTAACCTATAAAGCGTTACATGGGCTTGCTCCTACCTATCTTTCCGAGTTGGTCCTGCCGTACATACCTACACGTACGCTACGGTCACAAGACGCAGCCTCCACTTGTCCTAGAATTTCTAAGCAAACAGCTGGAGGCAGGGCTTTCTCCTATAGATCTCCATTTTTATGGAACGGTCTGCCTACCCGTGAGAGACGCAGACTCGGTCTCAACCTTTAAGTCTTTACTGAGACTTATCTCTTCTAGGTCATATGATGAGTGTAGTCTGGCCCAGGAGTGTGAAGGTGAACGGAAAGCTCTGGAGCAACGACCGCCCTTGCTGTCTCTGCCTGGCCGGTTCCCTCTCTCCACTGGTTCTCGCCTCTAACCCTATTACAGGGGCTGAGTCACTGGTTTACTGGTGCTCTTTCATGCCGTCCCTAGGAGGGTGCGTCACTTGAGTGGGTTGAGTTACTGACGTGATCTTCCTGTCTGGGTTGGCGCCCCCCTTGTGTTGTGCTGTGGTGGAGATCTTTTGGGCTATACTCGCCTGTCTCAGGATTGTAAGTTGGTGGTTGAAGATATCCCTCTAGTGGTGCGGGGCTGTGCTTTGGCAAGTGGGTGGGGTTATATCCTTCCTGTTTGGCACTGTCCGGGGTATCATCGGATGGGGCCACAGTGTCTCCTGACCCCTCCTGTCTCAGCCTCCAGTATTTATGCTGCAGTAGTTTATGTGTCGGGGGTGAGTCAGTTGGTTATATCTGGTACTTCTCCTGTCTTATCCAGTTGCCTGTGTGAATTTAAGTATGCTCTCTCTGATTCTCTCCTTCTCTCTTTCTTTCTCTCTCTCGGAGAACCTGAGCCCTAGGACCATACGTCAGGACTACCGGCATGATGACTCCTTGCTGTCCCAGTCCACCTGGCCTCTGCTATTCCAGTTTCAACTGTTCTGCTGCGCGTTATGGAACCCTACCTGTCCCAGACCTGCGTTTTCAACTCTTAATGATCGGCTATGAAAAGCCAACGACATTTATTCCTGATTATTATTTGACCATGCTTGTCACTTAGAACATCTTGGCCATGTTCTGTTATAATCTCCACCCGGCACAGCCAGAAGAGGACTGCGCACCCCTCATAGCCTGGTTCCTCTCTAGGTTTCTTCCTAGGTTTTGGCCTTTCTAGGGAGTTTTCCTAGCCACCGTGCTTCTACACCTGCATTGCTTGCTGTTTGGGTTTAGGCTGGGTTTCTGTACAGCACTTAGATATTAGCTGATGTTACGAAGGGCGAATTAAAATAAACTTGATTTGATATAATGTGTGGGCCTTTGATTCTATTTGACGCTATCACTATCTTCTGTCGTGGTTTTCTTGACGTCGTGTGTTGAGCTAAACCCTGTTTGCATTGAAGTTGCATGCTTCCAGAGTTGTTGATACTCAGTTTCCCCGTGTAACTGCATGTTCACCTTTGTGCGCGTGTCACATTCTACAGCATGTTCTTTTTCACATATTATTACGGCGCTCACTTGAGTCCACGCTGTCCTAGAATTGGTATGTTCTAATAAAGATCATTGTTTGTTAAACTGTGTTGTTTGTTTGTGATAACTGTGTTGTGTGTCCAAGCCTCGGACACCTGACTGTACTGATTAAAACAAAAGGTGGTTGTCTCACTAAGCTACTCTGATCAATCCAGTACTTGTCCCACTGGACCCTCCACCCTCTGGCGGACCCCTGCCCACCCTCTGGTCCCTCCACCCTCTGGACCCTCCCACCTCTGACCCCCCCACCCTCTGGACCCTCCCACCCTCCTGGACCCTCCCACCCTCTGGTGGACCGTCGACCACCCTCTTGGACCCTCCCACCCTCTGGTGGACCCTCCCACCCTCTGGTCGGACCCTCCCACCCTCTGGACCCTCCCCCCTCTTGACCCTCCCACCTCTGGACCCTCCCACCCTTCTGTGTGGACCCTCCCACCCTCTGTTGGACCCTCCCACCTTCTGGGACCCTCCCACCCTCTGGACCCTCCCACCCTCTGGTCCGCAAGATTTATTATAATACATAGAGAAAGTGTGCCAGGAGTTGAACCATGGTATGGAAAGGCCACGGATTCAAATGCGACATGATCAGCTGAATTTCTTTAGGGGACAAAAATGTTACATGATTCAGTTAGTGACCATCTAATGCTGCTGCTCTATAATACATACACTGCATACACTTTTTCCACATTTTGTTGTGTTACAGGCTGAATTGTAAAATTATTCAATTTAGATGTTTGTCACTGGCCTATACACAATAACCCATGACTTCAAAACAGTTACAGAGTTTAATTGCTGTGATAGGAGAAAACTGAGGATGGATCAACAATATTGTATTAACTCCACATTGCTAACCTAATTGACAGAGTGAAAGCAGATAGCCTGTACAATACATAATTCCAAAACATGCATCCTGTTTGCAACAAGGCACTAAAGTAATACTGCAAAAACAAATTGCAAAGCATTTAACTTTTTGCCCTGAATACATGTTATGTTTGGGGCAAATCGAAACTCTCAATATGTTCAAGCATATTGGTGGCTGTGTCATGTTATGGGTATCTTGTAATCGTTAAGGACTGGGGATGTTTTCAGGATAAAAAATAAACAGAAGAAAAAAATCCTAGAGGAAAACCTGGTTCAGTCTGCTTTCCACCAGACAGACACTGGAAGATTAATTCACCTTTCAGCAGGCCAGGCACGACTCCAACGCCATCATTAAGTTTGCCGATGACACAACAACAACAACAATGACACAGCCTATAGGGAGGAGGCCAGAGACCTGGCTCTTCCTCTGTAGGTTTCTTCCTAGGTTCTGTCCTTTCTAGGAAGTTTTTCCTAGCCACCGTGCTTCCACACCTGAATTGCTTGCTGTTTGGGGTTTTAGGCTGGGTTTCTGTACAGCACTTTGAGATATCAGCTGATGTAAGAAGGGCTTTATAAATACATTTGATTTTAATTTGGTACCAGGATAACAACCTCGATGTGATTAAGACAAAGGAGATGATTGTGGACTACAGGAAGAGGAGGACCGAGCATGCCGCCATTCTCATCGACAGGGCTGTAGTGGAGCAAGTTGAGAGCTTCAAGTTCCTTGGTTTCCACATCACCAACAAACTATCACGGTCCAAACACACCAAGACAGTCGTGAAGAGGGCACAACAAAGCCTATTCCCCCTCAGGAGACTGAAAAGATTTGGCATGGGTCCTCAGCTCCTAAAAAAGTTCTACAGCTGCACCAGAGAGTATTCTGACTGGTTGCATCACTGCCTGGTATGGTATGGCAACTGCTCGGCCTCCAACAGCAAGGCACTACAGAGGGTAGTGCGTACGGCCCAGTACATCACTGGGGCCAAGCTTCTTGCCATCCAGGACCTCTATACCAGGCGGTGTCAGAGGAAGGCCCAAAAAATTGTCGAAGACTCCAACCACCCTAGTCATAGACTGTTCTCTCTGCTATCGCATGGAAAGCGGTACCGGAGTGTCAAGTCTAGGCCCATAAGACTCCTGAACAGCTAATCAAATGGCTTCCCAGACTATTTGCATTGCTCCCCCTCTTTTACGCTGCTGCTACTCTCTGTTTATTATCTGTGCATAGTCACTTTAACTCCATCTATATGTACATATTACCTCAATTTCCTCGACTAACCTGTGACCCCGCAGATTGACTCGAGTTACAGTTTTGACTTAAATCTGCTTGAAAATCAATGGCAAGACCTGAAAATGGTTGTCTAGCAATGATCAACAACCAATTCGACAGAGCTCAAAGAATTTTGAAAAGAATAATGAGAAAATTCTGCACAATCCAGGTGTGGAAAGCTCTTGGAGACTTACCCAGAAAGAATCACAGCTGTAATTGCTGCCAAAGGTCATTCGAATATGTATTGTCTCAGGGGGTTGAATGCTTAACTTATCAAGATATTTTTGTGTTTTATTTTTAGATTATTTTTTGCAAATGTTAGAATTTTTCTTCCATGTTGACATTAGATTATTTTCGGTAGATCATTGACGAAAAAATGTATATAATTAAATCCATTTGAATCCCTCTTTGTAACACATCAAAATGTGGAAAAAGGGCAATTTGTGTGAATTCTTTCTGAAGGCGCTGTATAAACATAGACCTAATAGCTAATCAGTAAATTATGATTTTGTAGTTGCATTGCTATTTAACATTATTCACTTTATGCAAAGTATTCATAAATAAACATATTTGCAAGATCGCAAAGGGTTGGTTCTTGACTTAATTTTTGATCTCATGAACATAGGCAATAGCTTTTCTATATGTTATATAAACCTGAATATGCCTGTGCTCGTAGAAAAAAAAACGGTGCTACCTAGAACAATAAACCAAGGGTCGTTCAGCTTGTCCATGTAGAAGAACCCTTTATGGTTCCAACCTTTTCACCTCACAAAGTTTAGCAGCCTTTATTCCTTGCCCCTGTAGAAGAGCCCCTTAGAACTGCTTTTCTATATGAAATACAGCTTTATTTTTTGGCTAATATGAATAGGCCTATTATGCCCATGTACATTTGAAACACCAGGAGGAGATGTTTCTCAAATGTCAATCAACTCTTCATGTAAGGATCAAACAATATCCCCCATCCCAGAACCCCCCCTTCAAATTTCCTTAATTTGGTGGCTAGAGTCAAATACTTTCTGTGACACACATCAGAGTCAAATACTTTCTACAGAACAAACTTCACGTCAGGATAGGCAACCGAAATTAATAATTAATATATGTATGTTCTGGTATGTTATATTAAACATATAGGAGGGAGTAAAATGTTGGCAAGCAATAAACATTTCAGAACACTATAGCTGAATTATTTTCCATACACTTTCAAAAATACTAGTCGAATAAGACATGGGAGAGATGACGAATTTTGGCAAAGAGATTTATTTATAGACTAATACAAAATCAGTAGCGGATTTAGGTACGGGCGACATGGGTCGCCACCCAGAGCGGCATCTTGCCGGAGGCGGCACGGGGCGCCCCCTGGACTTTGTAGATATGTTGCACGCAGAAGCCCGAGACTTTTTCTCCGATAATACTGTCACAGAGGAAAGGTGAAAACTAACCCCATACAAAGTTACCATAGTCTTTGATAATGCCATCTAGAGTAGCCTATTCTAGCCTACTAAATTTAATCGAAGTTTAGACATTTTCACAGCGGAGGTCTCGGTCTCCATCGAATAGCCTAAACAGGTTTATTTCTTTTTGACTTCGCATGATAAACCGAGGTCATAAAATAATACGTTTAGGGTGTCTTTCATTAAAAAAAAATTGTCTATGAACTTGGGTGCCAGTCAGAATTGCAATGAATAATATTATGCTAAATAGGGTGTATCAATAATGGTATAGCCTGGGGCTCCCAGAAAGCCTGAAAAAAAATCAATAGCCTGCTCGATTAATCAATTACGGAATCCAATATTGGGGAGATATCATTCCATGCCGAAACCATTTGGTAGCTAATCGAAATCTTGAATAAATTATGAATAGTTTGACAAAGCATAGCCTAAACGGAACATAAAAAATAAAACATTTTAGCCCGTGCAGAATAGCCTGTATTTCGTGGGGTATGCCTATATTCATTTTAGCCTGCATTAAACTCGTAATTTTAATACGACTTAAATTTTGCCTGGTGAATCATCGACATCATTTATGATTCTATCAAATTTGATAAGATTAATGATTAATTCAGCTTAATCGTTATCCTATTAGTGTGTGTAATTGGTTAAATATAAGCTATTATAGTAGGACTTTTGTATTTATATTATCCTGTGCTATTTCTCTTGACCTGTTCTTTAAAAAAAAAAAAATCAGATAAGGCGCGTAAATCCAATAACGCGTGACATAGCCTTTTACAATCCCAATAGTTAGTAGCCTATATAAAAAAGCCTTGTTCTCAGACATCACAAGGTCCATAACGCAACTCATACCCTATAAAAATGTAGCGTTTCATTTTGCTTGCCGTTATTTGGCAGTAGATTATTAACGTGGTAGCATTTAACGGCTAATGAATTTAACTAGGCCTACATCATATTCTCCAGGCCCCTATTTACGTTTTCCCAATGTCAAGATAATGATTCAGAATTACTGTTTTTATTTACCCCACAGGTGGATCCATTGCAGCATGCTCTGGGGCCTGTTGCACAAAACTAGGATAAGGGATTAAGCCAGGATATCTTGGTGATCCTGGCTCAATTGATCCGTAATCCGGTTGCACTAAAGATGGATAGGGGGCAGGAGGATATGTTATGGTATAAATTACCATGGAGATTTATTCTGTGGAGCTAGCCTGCTCCAGACCAGGCTAAATTCCAGGATCTATTTAATCTCATCCCTAATGTCAGTCAGCAGTCACCACAAATGGAAACCAATAGTTATTTCACTGCTCACTATACATTGTTATCACATATAACTAGACCCACTGTTATTATTTAAACGTTTGTGATCATTAATTTCAATGATTTTGGATAAATGATTTTTAGATGATGTTGCTATCATTAGATAATTTACAGTTTCCCATAGACTATAAGGCTATATATAAAATGATAGAATATTAGGGCCACAGAGGGAAAAAAACACAAGTCATAATATTGTAACAGTTGTTTTAAAGGAGGACAGTGTGTTAAATGACAGATTGGCATTTCTGAATTGTACTTCAGTGAGTGGTCATAAACAAAGAATTGCTGATGTGCCCAGAATTATTATCCTTAAGTATAAGCATGCTCAATATGTATACAATTACTAGAAAAACATATGTTAGCTTTCGCAGAAAGAACCAGCCTCCATAAATTTGCTGATACTTTATCTTCTTTTTCTAGCACGCTCATGTGGCCTAGTACTCTGTCATATAACAAATACACATTCCATATGAATATAAAAACACAGTGTGTAACATTATGTTCCTTTATTGAATAAGGACAAAACAAAGCAGGTAAACCATCAGCTCCTTTCGAAACTGAAGTCACAGTGACTCTACAAGATGGAAAGCACAGAATCCAAGCATATTATACAAAATGATACATACACATTCAAAGGTCTGTATATAACACACCCTGCATGTCTGCACACTAAAATAAATGCAGGACAAATCCATACACATCAAACTGAACAGACAAATGAATGGATGCAGTAGCCTCCCTGCAGCCTTGTATTACACACAGTATACGCCCAAACATCATAAGAGGCCAAATTAGTCAAAAAACGAAAACCCAAAACCCAAATTCCTCGCCACCGCAGGACTATTTAACCAAAATTGAAAGCACACATACTAACTAAAATAATTCAACACATATTGGTCCCTCAGCAAGCCGACCACTGTCGTCATCAGGGAAGATTGCCGGATTGTCCCAGTCCATGGCTGGTGGCACTCTGGGGCCTCTCCTTCCTCAGGCAGGCCACATTGTGGAGGACAGCACAAGCCACAGTAATATCACATGCCCTAACAGGGCTGACCCTTAATTTGTGAAGGCAGTGAAGCGTGCCTTCAGGAGGCCAAAGGTCATTTCAACTCTGGCCCTGGTCCTGGCATGGCATGGTTGTAGGCCTGCTGTGCTTCCTGGGGTCTGTGAAAGGTGTCAGGAGAAAAGGCTGGCAGCCATACCCCCTGTCTCCCAGCAACACACCAGAGAAATCACCTGTCAACACAAAATCTCATCATTACTACCTCATAAACAGTGATATTTCTTGACACACCATGATGGTTATAAATAGGGGTTGTGTGGCTTACCTTGTGATAGGCACTGATAGATTTCAGAGGCCCGAAAGATTCTGGAGTCATGGACTGAGCCAGGCCATTTTGCCACAACATTGCTGATCACACAGTCAGCATTGCAGACCATCTGAAATCATAAGATGAGGAATATTCACCAATCAATGCACATCACTGGCAATGCAAGAGTGTCGTCAATGGACAATATCAAAAAGTTATGTTCACCTGAACATTAAATGCTGTGAAAGGATTTCCTATTCACAAAAATCGGCCTCATGGCACCTGAGGGGCTTTTATCCTTATGTGTGTGCAGTCCACTGCACCAATGACATTGGGGAACCTGTCACACAAAGTAATGAGTATCCTACTATGTGTTAACAGTTGTCCTGTAATTTGTAGATCTCTTACCTGCAATCCTATAGAACTCCTCTTTGATGTCACAGAGTCTTCTGTGGCCAGGGAAGGAGATGAAGACATCTGCTATGCTTTGATAGCCAGACACACACTCTTATTGTGCGGCAAATTGTGGCCTTGTTCAGCTGTTCTGCATCCCCACTGAGTACAGGAAGGCTCACTAGCAAAAAAGCGCAAGGCCACACAACCATTTGCTCCACACTCAGTGCATGGCTCCGTGCAGTGCGGTGCTTAATCCTGGGACCCAGTAGTCTGCATAGATACCTGATGCCATCTGCAGAAAACTTGTATTTTTCATATAGATGGTCATCAGGGAAGGCCAGTGGGTCCAACCGGTCCCTGAAGACCCTTTCTCGCCTGAAGGCTCTCCAGCACAAGTGCTTCTTCATCCACCACATCTCGCACGAATGGGCATGCCATTGTCAGAGCAGAAAGGAACACACAATTTTGGGCCTTCATATAGGCTAGTGGCACACCTGGTGCTGGGGGGGGTGGGCAAAAGAGGGGATGCCTTATAACGATGACTTGGTTGTACTGATTGCTGGGAAAATAAAAAAAAACTTAGAAAAGATGCCACCGTCCTGTGTGCTCACAATAAGAGCTCATATGTCATGGCTCACTTGACTTTACGAGAATATACCTAATTTTTATTTTGAGCTGTGTCATCTTCTTGGAGCTGGGGAGGAAAGAAAAATAATGATTAATACATTTGTGTTACAGTTTAGCATACAGTGTACATTGAAGGCATATCTCACCTCCCTCTCAAGTTTTTTTATTTCAAGGTCCAGTTTCCTAATTGTCCTCTTTTTTATTTCGGACTCCAGTGCAAGATTTTCCATCTTTTTCTTCTTGTACTGAATGTCTATGTCTGCCAGTTTCTATTTGGCGCCGGAGGTGGTTGCCATACAACTTTCTGATAGCTTGTGAGCTCTGTGAACACAATACAATTAGCGCAGCTGGAATTTGCAGGATGTGGTGTCCTTTTATTAATACGCACTATGTTGCCAGGCTGGTTTTCCCACTGTATAGCATCTGGGTCCTGTAAAAGAAATTAGATTTTTTGATTTTGATGAGACTCCTCACCATTGTAGAGTAAATAGTACTTTCATAGTCTTAACATGATACCTCATGCCTTCTGGAATCCAGAGAGATGGTCTCCTCCTCATCATCATCATGTGCTGTTGCTGCTGCACTGGGCCTTCACCCTATCACATTTAATCGGATTCATATTGAAGCTAGTAGACAAGACATGCAGGCCTACAGTATGCCTTTGATGGAGTACTCACTGGATCAGCATCGTCTGGTGCTTGTGCTGGTGGCTCTAACAGGAACACAGTGCTGCCAGACACTGCAAGGCAATAGGTAAACCAAAGTCAGACAGTCCAAATTGATTCAATATGAATGTGGTTGTATCCCATGTAGAGATGGAAGGACATACCTTGAATGAAGCGGGTGGCATCTTGGAGGAACCTATGCTCGTCTCTTTCCCCCCAGGGATCCCTCTAAGACGGGCCTGCCTTTATTTAGCTCCAAGGCATGTCCTCTGCTGGGGTAAGGTCAGCCTTTGTGACCCACCACCCGTGCCTTGTCTGTGGGTATTCTTTTTCACTGCTAAAACAGTACAGACAATGTGTGAGCAGGCACCTTCTGGGTACAATATATGCTTGTGCTTTGTTAAATATTAGTCAGGGACCATACCATTCTGCAGAATGTTCTTGTATTTGATTTTGACCTGCTGCCATGTCCGTTTTGGCCCGTTCATGTTTAATCTACACACACACACACACCACACACCACACACACACACACATTTAATGGAGTCACACTGCAAAAAATTACTTGGTATTTTTGTCTTGTTTTCAGTAAAAATATCAAAAAATTTATCATAGCTTTATACAGTGTGATGGAGTTACTTTACACAATTTCACTCATATCTGCAGTGCATTTCAATTAAAAATTTAACCGTTTCATAATTACAGTACAACTGCATTTTGGAGATGTGAATTAAATATTTGAATTGTAATTGTGATGTTTCAGCGGAGCGGTGAGTGTGTAATTGTGCACTACTTACGCATTCAGGCGGTCTGCAATACTTTGCCACGCTTTTTCTCTTTGCTTTATCACTGTGGCGGTGTTGCCTTTCTTCTTAATTATATCTTTTACCTCCTCGTATGCCTCCATGAGGATTTGTGCTTCCGACGGGGAAAAGTACGCGGCTCTAGTTGCCATGGTAAATCAGTTAATCTGTGATCTGTGGCGGGGTCTATTTGAGTGAGCCGTGAGCGCGCACATATCCAGGATTGGTTTCACCTGGCTTATGAATCCGTGTCTGCTCATCCTGGCTTGGTCTTTGTGCAACCATTAAGCCTGGACGCACATGTTTTGGCTTCATTGAGCTCAGCTGAGTCATTTATCCCGGATGTCTTAATTCTACTTTTGTGCAACAGGCCCCAGGAGAGTGGGTAAGTCTACAACTAACTAATCTTGTGTGTGTGTGTGGCGCGCACACACGTTTGCTTAGATCATGGATTGGCATTGACCATGGCAGGTTAACCCAGGAAGATACATTTATTAAATGTATTTGTATAGGTGTGCTGGCTTCTTAGGCAGATATGAAGCACAGCATCTGGACTGATCATTACCCTGAGAAACCATCACTTAACAAGTTGAGAGCGACAGCTTTGTAAGGCCTATCCCTGGCAAAACAGAGAATACAAGAACTCAGCTACAGACACCAGGAGTGCCTGTTACTTGTGCTAATCTACTCGTGCAAGTGTCTGAAAGTCCAGAGGATCATCGAGTTATCTGGTCATAATGAAGGAATGGTCAAGTGGATGATTTCTCCACTCATGGGACTGACCAGAGATCCACCCAGTTGGTGTCTCTACAGTGGTGAAGAATGAGTCTCAGGGGATCACCAGTCCGAAATGGGGGTGTTAACACCCCCCCCCCCCCCCCCCGCCCCCTTGATACCTCTGATGGCACCTCACATTAGCAAACCCATGTCCGCCTTTGAACCAGAGACCAACCCTGGAAAAGGTGCTGAGGTAGTCCATCCCGACCATCATACAATGAGGCTCTGGATCTAGCTCTGGTACCAAAGAAAAACCCAGCAATAATGGGTGGTGCAACAGCGTACAAGAGAGATGCAAAATGGACCATTGTTACCTACAGAAGAGATGAAGAGTCTCCAAATCTTAAATCTAACATGGCTCAAGGTCAGGAGGAACCCAAAGGCCTCACACTTCCTGTCACCCAGGGACTTCCTGTTACCCAGGGTGTGAGTGAACAAGCTCCTCGTCAACGAAATAAAACAACATTTTACAGAAGAGGTGCTGGGATGGAGCATGTGAAATATACTGGTATTTATTTTAATTTTAACTTGCACTGTTATGCGTTTGCTGTAGCAGTGTGCAGTGGTGTAAAGTACTTATGTAAAAATATGTTAAAGTACTACTAAAAATTATTTTTTATGGTATCTGTTCTTTACTATTTATATTTCTGACAACTTTTACTTTACTACATTTCTAAAGAAAATAATCTACATTTTACTACATACATTTTCCCGGACACCCAAAAGTACTCGTTACATTTTGAATGCTTAGCAGGACAGGAAAATAGTGCAATTCACGCACTTATCAACCAAACATCCCTGGTCATCCCTATTGCCTCTGATCTGACAGACTCACTAAACACAAATGCTTCAATTGTAAATTACGTCTGAGTGTTGGAGTGTGTCCCTGGCTATCTGTAAATAAATAAAAAGCAAGAAAATTGTGCTGTCTGGTAAGCTTAATATAAGGAATTTGAAATAATTTGTACTTTTACTTTGGATACTTAAGTATATTTTAGCAATTACATTTACTTTTGATACTTAAGTATGTTTAAAACCAAATACTTTTACTCAAGTAGTATTTTACTGGTTGACTTTCACTTGAGTCATTTTCTATTACAGTATCTTTACTTTTACTCAAGTATGACAATTGGGTACTTTTTCCACCATTGGCGGTGCGTGGGTAAAATCACTGGGGAAGCCAAGCCATGTATTGTGATAATTGTGTTGTTTGCTCTATAACCTGTTAGTTCATATGCCTTGCGACAGTGATATATAGGCCTAAGGCCGAGACAATAAGAAGACAGTGGCAGAATAAATTCAACCACACCTTTGTTTCGTCACAAAACCAGAGAGCAACCTCTGTCCGGTGAAGTCCACATAGCAAGCATATTGCATGTAACAAACAGTTACATGACCTACAGCATGGTCAAGCAAGTTAACGTTTCCGAAATTTTCTGACCACTAAACCACTATTGATTTAGAACCAAGAAGAGTTACTGCAAATTGCAAAGAAAACAGGAGCTGCCTCCACTCTTCCAGCACTATTTCAACTTCAACCTCATCAAATCACCTATGCTTAGTCTAATACAGTGACAACTAAAAGATACCAAAAACAATTTAGTCCAATCAATGTAAACTAAATATCATGTGGCTGTCCATGGTTCTGATTTCTGTGTGTGTGTCCGAAGGTGCGCGTTCGTGCAAGTAGAAAAATACATGTTGACTCACCCTACTTGTAGAGAAACACCAATGCCATCCTCCTCTCTTTCATGTTGAAACAGTATCACTCTGTCATACAGTGCACCGTGTTTGCAGTACTTCTGGAATCAATAACTTTGAACAAAATAGGTGCTTTTGGTGCTTGTTAAAACAAAAAATAACCACAATTTCCTGTGTTTCCAGTGTTTCTCCAGTTCTTAAATCATCAGTGCACTAATTCAAGACTCTGCTGGTGAGCTCTGCCTTTTTGTCTATGTTTGCTCTTTAAACGTTTTGAGAATCTTTTTGCAATGAAAAGCTCGATACGTTCTGATGCGTGTTTAAATTGATAGAGCAGTCAGTCATGTCAAGAGCTCTACTTGACTGACACACATGCAGGAAGTGGAACACTCTTAGGAACACTCCTGTAAGTGAGGCTGTGTGATCAGTTTAAACCAGTAGAGGGATTTTCTCTCTCCCTATGTCTCTTTCCTTCTCTCTCTCTCCCACTCTGTGTGAGATGTGTATTGCTTTAAACAACTAATCAACCACAGATGTTTAGTTGTGTGGCATTTAACTATTATTTTTGGATCCACCAATAAAAATGTCATGGAGATTAAAAAAAGTTAAATCCATCTAAACTCAGCAAAAAAATAAATGTCCTCTCACTGTCAACTGCGTATATCTTCAGCAAACGTAACACGTGTAAATATTTGTATGAACATAACAAGATTCAACAACAGACATAAACTGAACAAGTTCCACAGACATGTGACTAATAGAAATGGAATGTGTCCCTGAACAAAGGGGGGGTCAAAATCAAAAGTAACAGTCAGTATCTGGTGTGGCCACCAGCTGCATTAAGTTCTGCAGTGCATCTCCTCCTCATGGACTGCACCAGATTTGCCAGTTCTTGCTGTGAGATGTTACCCCACTCTTCCACCAAGGCACCTGCAAGTTCCCGGACATTTCTCGCCCTCACCCTCCGATCCAACAGGTCCCAGACGGGCTCAATGGGATTGAGATCCGAGCTCTTCGCTGGCCATGGCAGAACACTGACATTCCTGTCTTGCAGGAAATAAAGCAGAGAATGAGCAGTATGGCTGGTGGCATTGTCATGCTGGAGGGTCATGTCAGGATGAGTCTGCAGGAAGGGTACCACACGAGGGAGGAGGATGTCTTCCCTGTAACGCACAGCATTGAGATCGCCTGCAATGACAACAAGCTCAGTCCGATGATGCTGTGACACACCGCCCTAGACCATGACGGACCCTCCACCTCCAAATCGTTCCCACTCCAGAGTACAGGCCTCGGTGTAACGCTCATTCCTTCGACGATGAACGCGTATCCGACCATCACCTCTGGTGAGACAAAACCGCGACTCGTCAGGGAAGAGAACTTTTTGCCAGTCCTGTCTGGTCAAGCGGCGGTGGGTTTGTGCTCATAGGCGACGTTGTTGCCGGTGATGTCTGGTGAGGACCTGCCTTACAACAGGCCTACAAGTCCTCAGTCCAGCCTCTCTCAGCCTATTGCGAACAGTCTGTGCACTGATGGAGGGATTGTGCGTCTTGGTGTAACTCGGGCAGTTGTTGTTGCCATCCTGTACCTGTCCCGCAGGTGTGATGTTCGGATGTACCGATCCTCTGCAGGTTTTGTTACACGTGGTCTGCCACTGTGAGGACGATCCGCTGTCCGTCCTGTCTCCCTGTAATGCTGTCTTAGGCGTCTCACAGTACGGACATTGCAATTTATTGCCCTGGCCACATCTGCAGTCCTCATGCCTCCTTGCAGCATGCCTAAGGCACATTCACACAGATGAGCAGGGACCCTGGGCATCTTTCTTTTGGTGTTTTTCAGAGTCAGTAGAAAGGCCTCTTTAATGTCATAAGTTTTCATAACTGTGACCTTAATTGCCTACCGTCTGTAAGCTGTTAGTGTCTGAACGACCATTCCACAGGTGCATGTTCATTAATTGTTTTTGGTTTAATGAAGATCTGTGAAGTTATTTGGATTTTTACGAATTATCTTTGAAAGACAGGGTCCTGAAAAAGGGACGTTTCTTTTTTATTCCAAATGTGTTAATTTGAATGTTCCTACTTGCTGCCTTTGTGTTCATCCATGCCTCCTTTTTGTGTTATCTCAGGAAGCTGTTCAGCCTGCAATGACGACGGATGTGCAAAAGTGCAGACAATATATGGATCGAATGACACCCTATTGTATCAGAGAAGTAACCCTATGGAAAACCTCACAAGTTGTTGCACCACCTCCTCAGAGTCAGAGATACGTTGTGTGTCTTGCTGATACCGGAGCTATGGTCCTCTTTTGCTCAGACAGCAGGGAAGCAGCTGGGCCACTCGAATGCTGATTGGCTGACAGCCATGGTATATCAGACCATATACCATGGGTACGACAAAATATGTATTTTGACAGCTCTACAGTTTATAATAGCAATAAGTTGGTATATGGCTAATATACCACAGCTAAGGGCTGTGTCCAGGCACTCTGCGTTGCATCGCGTCTAAGAACAGCCCTTAGCCGCGGTATATTGGCCACCCTCCTCGGGCATTATGGCTTAATAATTGAAACCCACAATTGAAAGTCCGCTTTTACTGGCATTTCACGCATTGGGTAAATTGCTTATTAACAAACCATCCTCATATCGAATCCCCAAACTGACAAGGTAAACATCTGTCGTTCTGCCCCTGAGCAAGGCAGTTCACCCACTGTTCCCGGGCGCCGAAGACGTGGATGTCGATTATGGCAGCCCCCGCACCTCTCTGATTCAGAGGTTGGGTTAAATGCGGAAGACACATTTCAGTTGAACGCATTCAGTTGTACACTGACTAGGTATCCCCCTTTCCCTTAAAACAGTGTTTTACTAGGCCAGAAGCTTGACATCGTCACATTTCTAATGCTTACTATTGAGGGGGAATAAGAACTAGTTTCGAGCCGGGCAATACCAACTATCACTCCCGGTAGTTTGAAGTGGAACGGGTGTATCCTAGGTCACGTTCAACGGTACATTATCAATGCAGAGGGCGATAAACTGTAATTGAAAAAAAATGTTTTTTTTAATGTTTTTTTCCCCAACACGATTCACATTCAAATCTTAGGGGTGGCCAATGAAAACTAGTTTACAATGGCCACCCCTAGGATTCACATCGAACGTCCCCCTATTGTGCCAGAGGCTTGGCAATCGCACCTGTCAGGTCCGCCTCCAACTCGCATACCTACACCATGAGACAAAATGTCGGAAGTAGGCCTAGCTAGTTAAGAAAAAAACGAATACATGGTTGTGGTTTTACAAGGTTTCTAATGGCTTTTATGCAGGTCTTGAATGCATTACTATACGTAGTTTTTAAATTGAGGCTTTTAAATTGAGACTAAAATATACTCACTTCGGATCGAAAAATGTTCCTGACTTTCATCGTGACGGTCCTTATGGCAACAGGTAGGGAGAGGAAATTGAATATTTTTCAAGGCAGGGTCAGGGCCCAATTTAATCAATAAGTTAGTTACTGATGTGCGTATTTATTAATACTCCTTATTTTAAACAGTTTGTATTATCTAATGTTGACTTATTTTGATGTCGAATTCGTTGGGAAAAGTAGCCTTGTGCTCGATTGTTTTTGTTATCGTAAGAGGTAACCTGGATCTCTGGAGTTCTTTGTTTTATCAGGTGTTGGCCACCAAATGGTTAAATCTGTATTCATTTGAACGTTTATAAATGCTATTCATCTGTTGGCTTCATGACGTGCCCGAAATACTATGTTTATGTATTTTTTTACAGTTTTCTGTAGGCTTTGTAGAATCACCACCTATAAGAAATGTTGAGTGTTTTTCCTAAAGAAAGAAAATAGCCCTATGTATTATTCAGATAATAATGAGTGATTTTGTGATTTATTAGTTAAATCACAGATTTCCAGTTCTCCAGTATATTTACATGTCAGAATATAATACATTAAGGATTACTACAGACTTTCATTTTTAAGCCGGAATCATAGTCAAAGCCTTTAAAAAAAGGCTTTACTTTCAGATCAAGTATTCATCATATCGTTGCTATTTTTTGTCTCCTGACATTTTTTTGTACGCACATGGCCTGGAATAAGATGAAGGGGTGTAATTTTGATAATATCACATGAATGATAGTAGTCAGACTACCTCCCTACTCCAAAAATGATATGAAACTGTAGCTCAACAGATTAGTCTATCTAGTAGGAATTCCAAAGGTATGGTACCTTTTTGACAATTGAAGAACGGTGAAGCAATCTTAGCAAGTTGAAGTTTCTGATGGAGCCAAGTAACAGCATGTAATATGTTCATGCCAAATGCCTATGTCTGCCTTATACATTTGATACAATTTTACCCCCTATGAAATGTATAATTAAAGCTGAACTATGACATCATCTCACTGAGTCTTGACCATGGAGTCAGCATCTAGGGCTAGGCTATTACTCAAATGTGGAGTTTTGTTGATGAAACATGCCCAGCTGAAGGTCTTGGTGACTCATTGCATCTACTCTCTATGATACCAGTCTTTAGTTATGAAAGACCTTTGTGACTGTCACTTACAGACAGGTCAACTTCCTGCCACACCCAGAGTACCTTAAATCTCACTCAAACAGAGCTGCTGAATTACAAACTAAATTAGAAAATGTAACAATTAATGTACTCACAAGAAAAGTTAGCTGCCATCAGTTAACAACAAACACTTTTTTGCGCACTGTTATGGGTGGTGAAGATATCTATCTCTACCTGCAAGTATTGAGACAAACTATCCTCTTTAAAGACCCCCTATTCTCTCTCCAGGCTCCACTATGGCCATCTCTGTCCAGTGTCCTGTCAAGAGGTACATGGTCATCCTGTTCCAGCCGGTCACGCTCACCTGCAACTTCCAGACGTCTTCCACGCAGCCGCCCGTCATCACCTGGAGGTACAAGTCCTACTGCAGGGACCCCATCCAGGCAGCCCTGAACCCCAGCAGTGCTGACAACATCCTGTCCCAGAACAACCCTAACTACAACGCCAACATTGAGTGTGCCGACAGCCTGCGGACGGTGCGCATCGTGGCCTCCAAGCAGGGCAGTGCTGTTACTCTGGGCCAGGAGTACCAGGGGCGCAAAGTCAGCATCTTGAACAGTGAGTTCGGCTTTGTGATTTAAAATGTGATGTGTGTGGGGGGGGGGGGGGCGGGCAAGCGCACCGGTGTGTGTGTATGTGTGCCTGTCTCTCTCTGTCTGCGTGTTACTTCCATTACAAGTCTCCTATACCACAAGGAGTCTTGTCTGTTGCCAGTGTCCCCACCTCAAACCTACCCTACTTGTCTCTTTAGACGCAGACCTGAACCTTGCCCAGACGGCGTGGGGAGACAGCGGCGTGTACGTGTGCTCTGTCGTGTCTTCTCAGGATCTGACAGGGAACAGCGAGGACTACACTGAGCTCATAGTGCTGGGTGAGTGGCTCCTATCCTAATAGACCCTTTTTAGAGCTCCCCTGACCTGCTGTCATCTATCCACCCTTCCACCACCACCCCTCCATCTCTCTACCAAGTCCTATACCACTGCTCCTCACAGAACTGTGTGTCCTTTTGAGGAACAATCACTAATTTTCTCTGTGCTAGTTTCCTCTTAGTTCGCTTGGGTTTATTTGTTGAGTTAGCTAGACACCGTGTGGGGCAACACAACATCTGATAGCAGTAGCAATCAAATGTAAAAGATCTTGAAAAGCCAAATCCAATTTTCAGGCAGTTCCACAATTTCCAAATTTGCTATTTGATTCCTGGTTGTGCTTAATGAGACTGCTCAGTGACGTTTCTTCGGAAGGATCTATGACTTATTTTTTGAAGTGATTCGTGAATCATGAACCACTTTAGCAGGGACTTCCAAGAAGGACAAGTTGTTGTGAGGGAGACTCAAGAGGGCAAAGGTGTAGTCATTTATTAGAAAGATAGTTGGGGCTTTTTAAAATAATTGTGGCTTTCTTTCTTTCACAGAGAGAAAGTCAAATACCACTGATCTCCTGCCTGAGATTGACTTACTGGTTATGGAAGGTACTTTCCAATTTGCCCCTTATAATCAGTAGAGACTAACCCTAGCCTAAGAGCCCTGTTTTTTAAGATAATATGTAAACTATGCCACTGGTTTATGTTCAGTTTCCGGTGAATAACATTTGGCCTGAACCCACAGCTTTGAATGGGACAACATATGGTCAGTGTGGTTAGAAAATGTAGTCTGAGAAGCAGCCTCCCTTGAGAATGGCTGACAAAAACGAAGGTTTTGCTGGTTTGATTTATCAAGCATGGTTTACTTTAACAAGCTTGTTAATGTTTTTATGAAGGTAGTTCGTGCAACGATTTTGGCTGTACTGAATCAAGCCTCTGTTTTGTAAATTTTTAAACATTACAACACCTTCAAGGTCTACTTTTTAGTATGAGGAGCAACATTGCTTAACATCTCAAAGTAATGCTCAACAGACAGCTAAAAAGCTTAAAAAAAACACACCTCTTTACAATTATCTTGTTTTGACTTGTCCTTGCATGGGAAGTCTCCCCACAACAACTTAAAAAACTGATTGTTAACCCTTGAAATAGAAAATGAGTTGGTTGCATTGATTAAAAAGTTATATTCAACTCTAACTTGCTTTTTCTCTCTTTCATGGTCGAGACCGCAAAACTCTCAGCAGAACATAACTATAGCCCTAAAGGCTCTGACATTGTTGCAATATGGGGCCACTCAGCACATAGCTCTGGTCTGTTTTGTGTCGGCTCTAACCGCAAATGAACTTTTTCAGTCAGACTGCAGCCTATGTCATTTATAGGCGATGTGTGGTTGAAGTGAGTATGTCCTCTTTCACTATATTGGCATATATTTTTCTTTCCCGTGCAGCTAGCTCCCTCATCTGACAGAATGACTCACCGTGTTATCTGGTTTCTCTGATGTCTGAAATGATCCTCTCGTGTAGATGCTCCAATGTTTACTGCTTGTCATTGTGACTTTTCACACAATACATACTGTGGCCTTTGCATACTAGACTGACCATTGGAATAGCCAAGCTACAGGTTATAATACAAATGTTTATTTTTCTATACTAAGGCTCTGTTCTCCAGTGTTCTTGATAGACTTGGAAATTGTCATTTTCTGGTCCACATTTTTGAAGAAATGAGCTTTGTCAAATTGGCATTTGAACAGTAGACGTCCTCCACTTCTCTGGTTTAAACAGAGCCAAGGGAAACCTAGAACTGCATGAACAAGTGCTATGTCAATACAGAAACGTTAATATTCAACCACGCTGATAGTCACCCAGAGAACGCAGAGATGTTTCATTTTGACTGAATGGCACACACATTAGCTTGCCCATACATACATACATAATTATAATATCTTGCTCTCTGTCTCTCTCTCTACTCTTTCTCTGTCTACAGACTGGTTGTTGGTGGTACTGGTAGTGTTTGGCTTCCTGCTGCTGTTGCTCCTCATAGCGATCTGCTGGTGCCAGTGCTGCCCCCACACCTGCTGCTGCTACATCAGCTGCCCTTGCTGCCCTGAGAAATGCTGCTGCCCCCGGGCACGTAAGTCTCCACCGCTCTGTAGAAAAACCCCGCCATCACCAGCCCTACATGTTCCTCTTCCACTGGGCACAGAGAATCCTGCTTCCATGCCACCTTCACATTAGTATGCCCATTCCATTCAACCAAACTCCTTTTTCTCATTCAGTTTCACTTTGCCAGTTTGTGACCCTGGCACTGTTTACCTTTCATTTGCCATTCTCATGTACATATTATTTATACAGTATGTGCTGCTACTCTTATCTTCTTGGGGCTCCCAAGTGGCGCAGCGGTCTAAGGCACTGCATCTCAGTGCTAGAGGCGTCACTACGGACCCTGGTTTGATTCCAGGCTGTATCACAACCGGCTGTGATTGGGAGTCCTGTAGGGCGGCGCACAATTAGTGTTAGGGATTGGCCATGGTAGGCCATCATTGTAAATAAGAATTTGTTCAGAACTGACTTGCCTAGTTAAATAAAGGTTAAATAAAAATAAATAAAATACAGTTCATAGAAAGACATAAGGTTTTGCTCACAACACACTAGTTGTATTGAATTTCATCATGACTTACAATTAAACACATTTTAACAGACCAATAAAGTAAACCCCGGCAAATGAAGTGAGGCCTCCAGAATATGCATTTACAGTATGCGACCTACGACTACGACCTAACTACAACATTAATGTGTCATAACACTGTGAACTGACTCCTCTCAATTCAGTGTACGAAGCAGGCAAGGCGGTGAAGTCGGGCATCCCCAGCCACTACGCCCCTACGCTCTACACTCCCGGTATGTACGCCCAGCCACCCTACGGAGGGGGCATGCAACAGCCCGGCATACCCATGCTGCCCCTGCCCCAGGGGATGGGCGGCCCCCCACTGCACCCCAACGGCTACGGACGGGAGTACGACGGAGCCAGCTCAGGTGACTTACAGCCCCTCTCCAGTTTTAACGTGACAACTAGCTAAATAAAAGCAAGGACTTGATGTGTGACTTTCGTTTCTCAGTTTTGTTTGGACTGATGCTCGTCTTGCTCTCAGATCTCACTACTGCACGTTTCGCAGCAATGTGGTTTTCAACGCTGTTGTGAGGAACCTTTTTGTTGATAAATCTCTGTTTTTGTTTTCTGTTTGTAGTTGGACAAGGCTCCCAGGTGCCTTTGCTGCATGACCAGGACAGTGGCGCAGGAGACCAAAGTGAGTAGTTAAAATGGTTACTACAAAATCCTGAGTCTGTTTGATTATTTGTGATAATACATGAGTCTAACCAGAGCTATAGCTCAGCCCCCGAGTCATCTCGGGGGGCTGAGAAATGTCAGAATATTTCATCTTGTCACTAGGGTTGGGCTCAGTACCATTTCCATTCAGTCAATTCACAAAGTAAACTGAAGTTTCCATTCAAATTGTCCTCATTGCTTTTCAAAGGAATTTTTGTTTACTTCCTGAATTGAAATGGAATTGAGACCAACCCTGCTTGTCACAATGTTTCATGATTTACTCCCTCCTCCTCAGCTCGGAGTGGCTACCGTATCCAGGTGGACCCAGATGGGAACGCAACGCGGGCCATCTACTACATGGAGAGACAGCTAGCCAACCTGGACCCCACACGGCCTGGTGATGTCGCTGGGAAGTACAACCGCTGTGAGTCTTACATAAACACACCCATGTCAACTGTACTGTACTGCAGAGTTCGGGGCCTGTAATCACAAAGATTCTCAGAGTAGGAGTGCTGTTCTAGGATCAGTTGAAACTTTTAGATCATAGGAGACGCTTTTTGATTATGGTCCCTAGGCTCGTCTCTTAATCAATGTTGTGTTTTGTGGTTGTTGTTCAATTGAAAGGGTCAAGTTTTCGTTCATTTCACATGGAGCCTTCAACTGGCTTCATCAACTTTAATGTGTTGTAATGTCCTTTGATAGGGCTTTTTAACTGACTCGTGCTTGATCTCTGTCTGTCTTTCTTGGGCTTTTCCCCATCCTCTTCCTTTTTCCTTCTCCTCTCCCCCTATCTTTCTTTCTCTCTCTCTCGCTCTTTCTCAGTGGATGGGGGCATGAGCGAGATGAGCTCCCTACACGATGACCCCCGGGGCCGTGGCGGCGGCCGCTCCCAGGCCCCGCCCCTCGCCACCGTGTACGACCAGGACGAGGCCATGAGCACCATTAGCAGCGTGTCCACGCACGGCCAGCGGGGGCGTGACGACTACCCGCGGCGAGGAGGTGGGCCCTCCCCCCACATGGGGGCCCAGGGACGCGCCCGCTCCATGGACAATCTGGATGACATCGCCCGCCGAGACCGCTACCCCAGAGACCCCCGGGATTCCCGTGACGACTACCCTCCCCACCGCCGTGACGGAGGAGCCAGAGACCGGAGAGGGTGAGGCTCTTATTTGGCGCCTCTCTCTCTTTCTCCTTCTAGTGCATGAGCCTTACCTCTCAGAGGTCAAATCTGGGGAAGATGATGGTTCGACCCACTGTTTTTTTCTCCTCTCAGCTCGGATGATGACTTTAGCAGCCGCGGAGGCTACGACCGCGGCCGTGACTTTGACGACCGCAGACGGCGCGAGCCCTCCCCTGATGACCGTCGCCGCGGAGGCAGCCCGGCCAGCAGTCTCCAGGGGAGACGCAGCCGTAGCCGTGACGACCTAATGGCCGTCGAACGTGATCGGGAGCGCGGCCGCGGCGGTGGGCGGGACGCCTACGATGATAGCTTTCTGCGGGAAGCCATGGAGAAGAAGCGTCTAGGAGAGCAGCAGAGGGCGAGGAGCCGCGAGCGCCTGGACAGCGACAGCGAGCGCTCGGACCGAGGCAGGGCCCCCCGCGGACCCCCTCCACTCCCCATGTCCCCGCCCTCCGCCTACCCCGACCGTCGCTACGATGACAACTACCCAGCCCCTCCCCCGCCTCCCTACATTAGCGATGACGAGAGCTTGACGTCCTGCAAGAAGAGCAACCTGCGCAAGGTCAGTCATCACAGAGTTTTGCATATGGGCATTGAGCATTCAGGGTGCCACTCAAGGCCACAGCGTTATTTACTGCATTGCCAAAATGCCTCATTGATTGTTTCATTCATAGAACTACTTTCATCAACATAGTTAAAGGGATACCTCGGGATTTTGCCAATGAAGCCCTTTATCTACTTCCCCAGATTCAGATGAACTAGTGCTTCCCTTTTTTATGTCTCTACGTGCAGCTTGAAGGGAAAGCTAGCATGCTGTTCCCACAGCATGTCAGTCATTGCGCTAAAGCTAGTTAGCATTTGCTTGCGAAAATACCACAAACCTCGTTCATACAGGATGTCGAGACATAAAAATGTTATCCACGAGTTTTACCTAAACATCAGACTGTTACGGTGGTTATTCCATGGATAATCAGTCAAAGAAGTCACTGTAAAAAGACGCAATAGTCTCTACAAGCCAGAATGTTGACTAAAGTGGTTGTCCGTGCTATTGGTCCTTTTGCCAGAAGGTAGTGGAGATCAAATGTGCACAGTAAAGTATTGTTTCTCCAACCTTTTGCGGCGCCGGTAGGTTTATGTCGCATGTATTTTCCATTTCCTGATGCAGTTCACGTGATGCACAATATGTAAAGAATAGCCGAATTTAACCGAACGTTGTCGACTGAAGTACCTTCCCTCACAATCATTTGGAAGTGCTTGTGAAATCTGCTAGCTGATTGCGTGCGATAACGTTTGGTCTGTGCTTCGGTTAAGCTCGGCCATTGTTGACATATTGCATCATTATTGAAACTACAAACCAATATGCAGACCAGCATACTGAAAGTCGGGTTAATAACAATACTCTGGGTATTTTGTGTCAGATTAAGGTAAAGTACGTTCAAATGAAGTTTATTCAGCATTCTGACTTGGGATGGGACTGTTCACAAAAGGGAGCCTGATATGTTCGAGACGAGAGAAGAGTCTTCCACTCTCGGATTCGTAGAGGCTTCAACGAGTTCCTCTGACTCTGGGGAGGTAGATAAAGGGCGTCATTGCCAAAATCCCCAAGTATCCCTTTAATGCTAGTTAAAAAAATTGTATAATCATATTTAGCAGAAAAAGAAAAAAATCCAGATCCTAGTTTTGCCAGAATTGTGGTGGTATGTTTTAGCATGTTTTTAGCTTGTTGTCTCTAGACTGATAGTAATGCTTTATAGTACAGTACCATGCCAACTCACCATTCTGTTTGTTTCAACTCTCTTTCTTTTCTGACAGAATGGAGCCGTGAGTCGGGAGAGTCTGGTGGTGTGAGACGTTCAATATCCCCCAGCGTAACTAATCTGTCCCGTAACACAATTACCAGTTGTCTATGTAAATAGTACTAATGTTGCAAACTTGCTACAGTGATTTTATATTCAATGCCTAAACACAGATATCAAAATTTGACGCTGGATATTTATGTACAAATGCGTGCTTCATATTTACTGAAAACATTGTCAGCCTTATGTCCTCTCAATTCTTTTTAATGTACAGAGTAGCTTTAACTGAAGCGGTAAGTGTAGTGTGTGGTTGAACATACCGAGGCTTAATTAAAGTAGGCCACGCTGGAATGGCAGTAGCCAAAGTAAACCACAAAGGGTTTTCATTCACTCTTTTTAACCATTCATTTTCACCTTACTGTCATCTTACAGTCAATGTGAGTATGAATGTGAGTAACCCGGAGCTTTAAGATTCTAAAGCAAGTATTCATTTGAACTTTTAATTATTTACTGTGAGAAATCATGGATTTTTTAAAATTGAAAATTAGATCATGCTGTTCATTTGAAATGGAATAGATTTTATTAGGGGCGGGAGGTAGCCTAGCGGGTAAGAGCGTTCTTCACTTAGTCGCCGAGCCGACTAAGTGAAAAATCTGCCAATGTACCCTTGAGCAAGGCACTTTACCTTAATTGCTCTGTATAAGAGCGTCTACTAAATGACTAACATCGAATAATAGCCATGTTATTTTTACATTGCGTTTATCATCGTATTTAGAGTTTTGGATTAGTTTTAACTGTCTGTCCAGCATGTATTTGTCATGAATAATGTCAGCCATAGGCAGATTATATATATATTTTTTACATTGCTATGAAAAATGAACTTACTGCATTGTTGTACAGTCTACTTGTCATACCCACTGTCCGTGTGCTATGTTTACTGTGATTTACAACAGGTGTCATTTTACAATAAATCTTTCTCAAAATGCTCAGTGCTTTTTCCTCTATAAAATACAGTCTATGGGGCGAACTTCTACTTAAGTCAAATATTCACTTAGTCATGCATTGATGTCAATTGGAAACTAAGTGAAAATTCAATAATAGGCTATCTGACATGCTGTTCTAGGAGATACCACCGGATGTCACTGTCTTGTTTCTGTGGCATGAAGAAGAGCTGTTCGCTGAGGGAGTATCATGCAGGGAATACTGTATGACATACAGAAGGCACGCTAGTATTTCAGTATTTGTTTTTGTCTTTATGGGTATCTACTATTTGACCTCATGAACATCATTACCATACGTTGTCTTTCCTATTTTCATAGATTGAAATCTTAAGGCCTTTCCCATTGCTTGTCCAATTTCCACGTTCAACATCTGCCAATATGTATACATGATGGATGTGGTGTAACACTGTCTGACTGAACGGTGCCCTCTGTTTATACCTGTTATTGAAATATGTTCAGGATTTGAATTGTTGCCACATTTTGTTATGGCAAGTCATGAGGATTGGTACTGTACAAGGTAAGACCCCTGCTGCCACCTGCTTGGTACATCAGCTCCACCAGCACACCCGATTGTGCTGTGTCACCCTGCTTTTGGATAGATCTAATGATATGAAATCAAATATGCAAGCTTTAAGAGTTTTATATAGATAATTATAAACCGAGTGGTTCGAGCCCTTTATGCTGATTGACTGAAAGCCGTGGTGTATATATTGAAACGTGTTTCACAAAGAAAGCCAAACTGTCTTTGAATCAATGTTATTCACTCACTACAACCTGCCTGACACTACAATGTCATGTTTTGCCTATATAAAGAAAGTGGTTTATGACAGATTTACCCTATGGGTATGAATACATATTACAAGTAATACAACTGATACAGAATTGTGTTTTCCCTTAGTTTTCTTTGATTGATTCACCAATGGAGAGAGAGAGAGAGGGAGAAAATGAGAGAGGAGGGAGGGAGTAGCATAGAAGGCAGATGCCATAGGAGAGGAGTACTTGCTGGTTCCTATCTGCTGGGCATTAGAGTGCTTCACTGGGTGCATATCAACTGATAAGGTAGGAGCCATACTAAATGTACGCGACTTGTGTTCTTATGTTTGCTTTTAGCTTTAGGTTACTAATCTCGATTTTATTGCAATTAAGTTAATGGACTTTTATTGATTTTGATTACTATTGTTAATTGCATCAGTCTGTTCAGGGCTGTAATACCTATTGAGAGCAATAAGGGTATTCTTGCGTAATCCTACTTTATTTGATAGTCGGCTGAAACGCTTCCATTGTATTCCATTGTGTTTGCCTTTAATTCCTCCCATTGTAGTGCATGCTCTGTATCAGGGTACCATTACAATTCATTGGTTATCACAAATGAGTTCACAAGGTATGGTTTGCGAGTTCAGCCTCGTGTCTCAAGTGTTTTAGCACATGGTTGTTGGCAGTCACGTTCAGGCTTTGGTGACAGGATGAGTGTGGCATTGTGAGAGTGAGTTGGTGACCTTTTATAACATAAGAGTTGTTTTCATGTGAAAGCTGTAGAGGTTTGGTACCAGTAAGGCTTTAGAAGCCTTGATATAGCAACAGAGCTTCTCTCCTCATCCGTGGTATTTTTTTAAGGCTGAAAACAACATGACACCAATTCATTAATGCTAAGGGGTGTACAGTATGTTGTCTTGGGTCTATATGCAGCAGTGTAACAGAACATCTAGGATAGTTAGATGGGTATGAGTGCTGTTTCTTATCCCAACAAAGTTTTGTTCTCTTATTCTGTTCTTATTCGAGAGGGTGATCCCATTTGAGCTTTTAGATAATATGATGAGGTGCCTCAGGAGAAGGGTCCATTGGGACAATCAGTTTAAACAAATACAATTCAGTTGATCTTGGCATTATATCTCAGTATAGTTTACTTAATTCCCAAGATAAAGCCAGAATTGGGTATGAGGCAAAGTGGGGCACAGATTGGGGAACAAATATGCCTTGGGGAGTAAATCCTCCGTTCCACAGGGACACAAGCCAGTAGTGACAGTGGGTGTACAACAGACACATCCAATAATCTAGTGACCTGATTCCTTTGGACCCAACAATGGCTGGAACAGATGGACGTAATGACAACATGTTCATTTCTATGTCATCATAATGTCATGAGACTTCAATGATGGCAGAATGTAGCGGAAGGTTCCAGACCTGGGTTCAAATACTATTTGAAATCTTTCAAATACTTTGAGTGTTTGCTCGAGCCTGCATAAAGTGCCAGATGGGGTTTGTATTGTTTTGATTATTCTATTGATCCATTAAGCCAGGCAACTTTAATAAAGCACCAGATAAAGTATTTGATTTCAAACAGTATTTGAACCCAGGTCTGGAATGTACCAAGATAGCAACCTAGTAGTGTCAGAAGATGATGAGAAATGTTAATCAATGAGAGAGAAAATAATGAGTTTACAGTTCTTTAAAAAATAAAGAAATTTATCAGTGAGAGTAGTACCCTCAGAGCTTAAGTATCTGACCGTTGTTCTGTTATAATCTCCACCCGACACAGCCAGAAGAGGGCTGGCCACCCCTCAGAGCCTGGTTCCTCTCTAGGTTTCTTCCTAGGTTCTTGCCTTTCTAGGGAGTTTTTCCTAGCCACCGTGCTTCTACATCTGCCTTTTGGGGTTTTAGGCTGGGTTTCTGTATAGCACTTTGTGACATCGGCTGATGTAAAAAGGGCTTTATAAATACATTTGATTGATTGATGTCTCTACTGACACCCTGTGTCTATTGTACCAATAACATTTTAAAAAATGTAACCTTTATTTAAGTAGGCAATTCTTATTTACAATGACAGCTTAATTGTAAACGCCCCCCGGCCAAACCCTCCCCTAACCCGGACGACGCTGGGCCAATTGTGCGCCGCCCTATGGGACTTCCGATCACGGCCGTTGTGGTACAGCCCGGGATCCAACCCACATCTTTAGTGACGCCTCCAGCACTGTTAGACTGCTGCTCCACTTGGGAGGTCACAAATGACAACCATGCATCTCTCCTGTCCACCAAAGATGGATGGGTGTATGAATCCTTTCTCAGTGTGTGCTCTGCCCTCTCACCTTCTCTCCCTGGCCTGGTCATCTCTGTCCAGCAAGAGCCCAAACCCCCCAAACACGCATACATCATACACTACAAAACAGGGGATAGTGTGTGTGTGTGTGTGTGTGTGTGTGTGAGAGAGAGAGTAAATTGTGTGTGTGTGGTGTGTGTGTGTGTGTGTGTGTGTTGTGTGTGTGTGTGTGTGTGTGTGAGAGAGAGATAGAGAGTGTGTGTGAGAGTAAGTAAGTGTGTGTGTGTGTGTGAGAGTGTAAGTGGGTAAGTGTGTGTTTGGCGATGGTAGTGGGTGATGATGGTGGTGGGTGATGATGGTGAACTAGAAGAAGCAGAAGAAGAAACATGATACACTTGAATGCTGCCATGACCAAACAATGGAAGACTAATGTGAGAAATCGTAGAACAAGAAGGGCGATGGGTCGAATTAGCTAATGCCACCAGAAGAGAGAAAAATCCAACAAGAGAGAGAGAGAGAGAGAGAGAGAGGAGCGAGAGCAGAGAGAAAAGACGATTGTTGTGATTAAAAGACAATTATCTGTGCACATCGACTTCCCAGTGTTGTGCGGTGTCAGGCTCGAGCTGTGCTGTTCTTTTCTCCCAGCAGGACCTGGGAGACAATGGCTACTGTGTCAGGACAGGAGGGGGTGGTAGCAGGGTGGGTTGAAGGGGTGGAGGTTGTGGAGGAGTCTTGGGTGGAGAGAGGTTCAGTCAAGGGGCGCAGGGAGCAGCTCCCCTCACCATTGTGTTTTCATGCTCTATTTTCTAAGGTCTGAGCAATATAGTGTATACTGAGTCTGAAAAACATTAGGAACACCTGCTCTTTCTATGACATAGACTGACCAGGTAAATCCAGGAGAAAGCTATGATCCCTTATTGATGTCACTTGTTAAATCCACTTCAATCAGTGTAGATGAAGGGGAGGAGACAGGTTAAAGAAGGATTTTTAAGCCTTGTCACATTGAGACGTTTGTGTATGTGTGCCATTCAAAGGGTGAATGGGCAAAACAAAAAAAATTACGTGTCTTTGAACGGGGTATGGTAGTAAGTACCAGTCGCTGTGGTTTGTGTCAAGAACTGCAACGCTGCTGGGTTTTTCAACCTCAACAGTTTGTGTATATCAAGAATGGTCCACCACCCAAAGGACATCAGCCAACTTGACACAACTGTGGGAAGCATTGGAGTCAACATGGGCCAGCATCCCTGTGGAATGCTTTCGACACCTCGTAGAGTCCATTCTCCGACGAATTGAGGCTGTTCTGAAGGCAAAACTGTGTGCAACTCAATATTAGGAAGGTGTGCCTAATATTGTATACACTCAGTGTATATCGCAATATCATAATTCATATTGCAGTATTATTATCAGGATGTGGATATATGCCATGTGCATATGATTGGTTTTCAGCGTTTAACCATATTTAGACCTTTCCTCTGGCCCTCAAAACATTTGTGAATGTTCTCATACTGCAGTTACAGTCACTGTAGTCAATGGGTCATGTTCAGAGGGCTCCAAATGTATCAAACATTTTCAGATGTGCCACCTGAACTTACCCCAATAGATTTGTGCAATTTCTTCATTTAAGTGGTCATATCATCCGTCACATCGTTATTGTTGTAATTGTTTTTATCGTGAAATAAATGTTTGTAAATATACTGAACAACAGTATAAACGCTACAATTTCAACAATTTTACTGAGTTACAGTTCATATAAGGAAATCAGTCAATTTAAATAAATACATTCGGCCCTAATCTATGAATTTCACATGACTAGGCAGGGGCGCAGCCATGGGTGGGCCTGGGAGGCCATAGGCCCCCCCCACTGGGGAGCCAGGACCTATGTTTTCCCCCCAAAGGGCTTTATTACAGACATAAATAGTCCTGAGTTTCATCAGTTGTCCGGGTGGCTGGTCAGTTGTCCGGGTGGCTGGTCAGTTGTCCAGATGGCTGGTCTCAGACAATTACACGCTGTCTGTGGTTGTGAGACCGGTTGGACATACTGCCAAATTCTCTAAAACGATGTTGGAGGTGGCTTATGGTAGAGAAATTAACATAAAATTATCTGGCAACAGCTCTAGTGAACATTCCTGCAGTCAGCATGCCAATTGCATGCTCTCTCAAAACTTGAGAAATCTCTGGCATTGTGTTGTCTGACAAAACTGCACATTTAGAGTGACCTTTTATTGTCGCCAGCACAAGGTCCAACTGTGTAATGATCATGCTGTTTAATCAGCTTCTTGATATGCTACACCTGTCAGGTGGATGGAATGTCTTGGCAAATCTTTTATTTTAGCTCATGAAACATGGGACCAACTTTACATGTTGCATTTATATTTTTGTTATATATTGCCTGACCTTCCTTTATAGTACATTTGAGTTGTCAACCTTAAATCTTGGACAAGGTCATAGAAAATAGAGCTGTAGGGAAGGATAGGGCCTCTTGAGAACTGTAAGGGAATTTTTGACAATGCATTCATGGTTTATGATCTGGTCACAAAGGAAGTGATGCAGTTTGAGGTCACATGCTCCTCACTGTGCCCTCAAAACCAGTTCAGTATGGTTCAGCTACAGGAGAAGTTTAGTAACTTTCATTATTTTCAATATCCAGCCGTTTAGAAGATTGTGGTGGCAAATGTATTGGTCAAGCCCTCTATTGGTCAGGGTAGGTGGCAGCTACAAGTACCGTAGCTATAGTTCACAAAGCTCTATAGATTACATATGGACATGAGTGGCATATACTATATTAGCCTCAGAGGTCTTCTACCACAAAACAACAACCATTTCCATACAATGACATTGCTATTTTAATTCCCATCTCTATCTTAACCCTGTTTGTCTCCCTTCTCTGGCGTCCCTTCTTCCACCCCCTTTGGCGTAGTAGTGACCTCAAACAAGGACATTGCACTCCATCAATCCAAAACAAACGAATATGCTCGGACCCATCCAATGTTAAACTAATGGCTGTGTTGGATGGAAAGGGTCTTGGAGCTCAAAGTCTCACCCACATGTGTTGGGATGAGTGGGAACAGTGGAGGTCATTGTGGCCAGGGCGGTGAGGGGTGTACATTTATGAATGGCTGGGCCTCGAGGCGAAGGCACGGAACAATGCTGGTACACTGAGGAGACTGATTTCCATATGGGAGAGAAGGAGGGAGGGCAGTTTATTCCTCCCCTCTTGATGGGGCATGGCACAGAGAGGGGCGAGAGGTCTCTTGATGGCAGCGTGAGCGGTGGCGTGATGGTTAGAGGTTAGTAGTACATGTGCTTGTTGTTGGGGACGGGCTTGTTGGCACTGAGGCTAGAAGCCCAAGAGAGGGAGAGAAACGCCTGTGACACTCACCTGACTGCACAGGTGAGTAAAAGCTCTGGACAATATCATTTCCATGGAGTTAGTTGGAGTTAATTGGTCCATGGAGATAGTTGGAGTCAGTTGGTCCATGGAGTTAGTTGGTTTCATGGCCAAGATTATTTACTCAGATGAATGGAAGCTATTGCTCAGTGCTTCTTGGCCTCTCTGTGTGTCATACCTTTTGTTAGAGATGTCTAGGTCAGTGGTTTTCAACCGGTGTGCAGAATGTTTTTGAAGGTGACCTGACCTGTGGAATGCACATGGAATTTTGACTTGGGAGCACCAGTGCGCTCAGCTAATACAACTAAAGACCTATTTTACCTGAGCACATGAAACAAAAATTCTGCCGTGGATTCTTGGACGCTCTTAAAGGGGTAGCTTACACTCAAGTGATTCATAATGAGTAAGGAACTATGCAAACTATTAAAATAGTTCAAATAAACCCTATTTAATCTATTTAAAAAAAATTGTCACTGAAAATAGAAGATTTGTAGTACGGATCAGATTAGACGGAGGTCATTACCACTAAATAAATTAACAGGGAAATGTTAGGTTTTCTGTAGAAATGTTTATCACATGAAGGTGTGTTCATAAAAGTTTGGGAACTACTGGTCTAGGTGCTGACTGGATGAGTCGTTACACCTGAACGACTCTTGCTTCTCTACAGTAATATTGAAGGTATGAGGAGCAGTGTCTGTGTGATGGTTCAATGTGTCCTCATTAATACAGTCATACAGCAAATGTATTGGATTTCAGTTGTTTTTCATTTAATACTCAGCGGCATGACTTGAAATTGGTAAGACATTGAGAGTGAAACGAGAATGCTTCTCCTCTTGATTTTCATATGCGGTAAACAAAAATAGAAAATACGTCTTTCAACATGTATTCTAAGGTGAGTGTGTAAGTGAAGTGGCAAATGAGCAAGTGAGTGATTGAGTATTGTGTGCGTTTGTGTGTATCTGCATTTGTGTGTGTGTGTGTGTTTGCATTTGCGTGAGTGGGGGCTAGTGAAAGCCATGCAATAGTCACAGGACAGATTTTCCCTCGAGTACCACACAGAAATGAACAGTTCCTACATTTACCAGAGCTTTTGCCAGTGTCTCACCACAATTACTTAGAATTCTGAAAGCAGATACAACAGCAGATGAAGATTCTAAATCCGGACGGACTGTTTTGAGCTTATTGTGCCATAAGGTCCATGTGTCCTTTCTTTGGCTCTGCGTGACCACTGATGCGAAAAAATACTTTATAGGAGTGAGGAACATGGTATTAACTGACACACTCCTTCAGTCTATATGTTGTACAAAAGGAAATAATACCAGTGTGGGAAGGTTATGCGAAGGCTAGGGATTCGGACATGGGGAAGGTTTGGGGGAGAATTGAAAATGGCTATACATATCTTTCCGCAGTAGGTCTTGGCCTCCTGCCTGTGGGGCTATGCAGGTGACTGCTCTGTTTGTCGCCCCCTACTGGGCAGGGCGGAAGAGAGAGCACTCTAATGAGCGAGGAGGCCTGTGGCTCACCATCTGCCCACTGTGCTGGGACTGCATTTGGCAGCACTTTACTGGATACTGGTCCAGAGACACACGGCTGCCAGGTAGAGGATACACACATTAGTAAACACACACAGAAATGCACTCTTGAATGCATGCAGGTGCACACACACACACACACACACACACACACAAATGCACTCAGAAAATACAACCCCCACATGCAAATCAAATCAAATGTTATTTGTCAAATGCGCCGAATACAACCTTACAGTGAAATGCTTACTTACAAGCCCTTAACTAACAATGCAGTTTTATGAAAAATTCCTTAAAATGTAAGAAATAATAGTAACAAATAATTATGAGCAGCAGTAAAATAACAATAGCGAGGCTATATACAGGGGGTACCGGTACAGAGTCAATGTGTGGGGGCACCGGTTAGTCGAGGTAATTTAGGTAATATATACATGTAGGTACAGTTATTAATGTGACCATGCTTAGATAATAACAGAGAGTAGCAGCAACGTAAAAAGAGTGGGTGGGTGGGGGGGGGGGCAGTGCAAATAGTCTGGGTAGCCATTTAATTAGATGTTCAGTAGTCTTATGGGGGTAGAAGCTGTTTAGATGCCTCTTGGACCGTACTTGGCGCTCCGGTACCACTTGCTGTGCGGTAGCAGAGAGAACAGTCTACGAGTAGGATGGTTGGAGTCTTTGACAATTTTTAGGGCCTTCCTCTGACACCGCCTGGTATAGAGGTCCTGGGAAACTTGGCCCCAGTGATGTACTGGGCCGTAAGCACACATATAGTACCAGTCAAAAGTTTGGACACACCTACTCATTCAAGGGTTTTTCTCTATTTTCTACATTGTAGAATATAAGTGAAGACATCAAAACTATGAAATAACATATGGAATCATGTAGTAACCAAAAAAGTGGTTACAAATATTTTATATTTGAGATTCTTCAAAGTAGCCACCCTTTGCCTTGATGACAGCTTTGCACAATCTTGGCATTCTCTCAACCAGCTTCACGAGGAATGTTTTTTCAACAGTCTTGAAGGAGTTCCCACATATGCTGAGCACTTGTTGGCTGCTTTTCCTTCACTCCGCAGTCCAACTCATCCCAAACCATCTCAAGTGGGTTGAGGTCGGATGATTGTGGAGGCCAGGTCATCTGATGCAACACTCCATCACTCTCCTTGGTCAAATAGCCCTTACACAGCCTGGAGGTTGTTTTGTGTCATTGTCCTGTTGAAAAAACAATGATAGTCCCACTAAGCGCAAACCAGATGGGATGGAGTATTGCTGCAGAATGATGTCGTAGCCATGCTGGTTAGTGGGCCGGCAGGGTAGCCTAGTGGTTAGAGTGTTGGACTAGTAACCGAAAGGTTGCAAGTTCAAATCCCTGAGCTGACAAGGTACAAATCTGTCGTTCTGCCCCTGAACAAGGGGCAGTGTTCCTAGGCCATCATTGAAAATAAGAATTTGTTCTTAACTGACTTGCCTAGTTAAATAAAGGTAAAATAAAAAGTGTGCCTTGAATTCTAAATAAATCACATACTGTGTCACCAGCAAAGCACCATCACACCTCCTCCTCCATGCTTCATGGGTGAAACCACACATGCGGCGATCAGCCGTTCACCTACTCTGCGTCTCACAAAGACACGGTGGTTGAAACCAAACCTTTAGTAGTGGTTTCTTTGCAACAATTCGACCATGAAGGTCGACTGATTCACACAGTCTCCTCTGAACAGTTGAAGTTGAGATGTGTCTGTTACTTGAACTCTGTCAAGCATTTATTTGGGCTGCAATTTCTGAGGCTGGTAACTCTAATGAACGTATCCTCTGCAGCAGATGTAACTCTGGGTCTTCCTTTCCTGTGGCGGTCCTCATGATAGCCAGTTTCATCATAGCTTTTGATGGTTTTTGCGACAGCACTTGAAGAAACGTTCAAAGTTCTTGAAATGTTCCGGATTGACTGACCTTTATGTCTTAAAGTAATGATGGACTGTCGTTTCTATTTGCTTGTTTGAGCTGTTCTTGCCATAATATGGACTTGGTCTTTTACCAAATAGGGCTATCTTCTGTATACCACCCCTACCTTGTCACAACACAACTGATTGGCTCAAACGCATTAAGAAGGAAAGAAATTCCACAAATTAACTTTTTACAAGGCACACCTGTTAATTGAAATGCATTCCAGGAGACTATCTCATGAAGCTGGTTGAGAGAATGCCAAGAATGTGCAAAGCTGTCATCAAGGCAAAGGGTTGCTACTTTGAAGATTCTCAAATATAAAATAGATTTTGATTTGTTTAACACTTTTTTGGTTACTACATGATTCCATATGTGTTATTTCATAGTTTTGATGTCGTCACTATTATTTTACAATGTAGAAAATAGTAAAAATAGTAAAAACCTAGAATTAGTCGGTGTGTCCAAACTTTTGACTGGTACTGTGCATGCACACATAGATACTGTACAGGCACTGTACATGTCACACCTACATTTTGTCATCATTTTACAGTTTGTAGTTGTGGCCTTATAAGCAGTACTCTACCTCACACAGACTGTGTCATGTGGAGTGATGGTGGAGGGGTGGGCTTCTCACAGGCAGCTACGAGTGCTGTGTGTATGGGAGGGGGAGCCGGGTGTGCTTTAAGACCATCTGCTCCTTGGAGTATTTTAGTGGGGACCAGAGCTTGTGGACCAGTGCGCGTCACAGGCGAACAGCAACGCAAGCTGTGAGCTGGCCTGTTCCGGAAAATTCCTCCAGTTTCTGCCTCACAATGGGCAGTGTTCCGCGTACAGTGTTTCCTTTATTCATATGAGCCACCAGCGAGCTTCACATACATACAGTATATGATATTAAGAATACAAAATGATCTTGGCTGAGCTGGCTCCTTCTCTTGAGGACAGTGGGGCCATTTGTTATTGGTTGATCATTTGGAGTATGGAATATGAGTCATGGTAATATGTCAAGGTGTCATGGCCTGTTTAGGCCTTACTGATTCTGTGTCGATCGTCTCATTGTTGCACTAGACGTCATGAACATAGCCTACACTAGGCCATATGCAGTGTGCACTATGATTTTCCCTTTGAAGAATAATTGTTAGAATGAAATTATAGGGATAAAGATGCCTGTGATTATTCTGCCTATTAACTACTGTGTTGGCGCTGGGATAATACAGCCCCCACAGGCTATGTGAAACACTATGAAGAACAGGAAGAGTGGTGGAGTGTATGCCTAGGGAGATTCTCAATTGATAAAAAGTACGCCCTCTCCTCGACTCCTCCGTCCTCCTCTCCTCCGTGACCTGGAAACCGATAAGTGGTGGAGGAGAGCGTCAATTCGTTAGTTGGCGAATGAGAAGTGTCCTCTCCTCGATTATCTACTTCAGCAGAGGACGCACAAGAGCGTCCCAACGGCGGCTAGCACGGAAGGGTTTTAACGTCCGCCACACCTCCTTTGAATCAGCTGTTGTTTTCTCAAAGGAGAAAAGCATGCACACATTTAAAAACGATACACCCCTTATCCTTTTACCTTTAAAATGTCTTGCACAACTAGCTACATTTGTTTTTTATCACTTTACACATTTATTTGGGGATTCCACCCCTAGAAATGTAATTTGCCTGATGACGCGCAAGTGGAGAAGGGGAGTGTCATTTCATACAAGCGCATTTGTTTCCAGATTCCCTGGACAGGGGAGAGGGTGCAGGAGGCGAGCAAAACCAATTGAAATTCTCCCAGAGACTCCTAAAGGGGAATTTGTGTTGCAGTCATTTTTACAATGTGAATGTTTCAAGAGTGAAGGTCCACACTAAGGTCATTTAGTGTGGATGACCTTAGTGTGTACATTTCACCTACAGTATTTATCACAATACAGAACTGTGACCTGTAGCAGTGTAATGTTGTTATTACTGTATAACACACAGAAACCAACAATCATGAGTAAGAAACAACTTTATAAAAATATTTCATCAACGTGTTATTTTTGTCTCAATACCATTAACTGAAGTATAGCAGTTTGTTGCTGTGCCAACATTGCTAACAATGACAATGCGATAGTGGTCAGATTAGCAGATGAGCATGCATACAGTCGTGGCCAAAGTTTTGAGTATGACAAAAATATTAATTTTCACAGTCTGCTACCTCATTTTGTATGATGGCAATTTGCATATACTCCAGAATATTATGAAGAGTATTCAGATGAATTGCAATTAATTTCAAAGTTCCTCTTTGCCATGCAAATAAACTGAATCCCCAAAAAATATTTCCACTGCATTTCAGCCCTGCCACCAAAGGACCAGCTGACATCATGTCAGTGATTCTCTCGTTAACACAGGTGTGTGTGTTGACGAGGACAAGAATGGAGATCACTCTGTCATGCTGGTTGAGTTCGAATAACAGACTGGAAGCTTCAAAAGGAGGGTGGTGCTTAGAATCATTGTTATTCCTCTGTCAACCATGGTTACCTGCAAGGAAACACGTGCCGTCATCATTGCTTTGCACAATAAGGGCTTCACAGGCAAGGATATTGCTGCAAGTAAGATTGCACCTAAATCAACCTTTTATCGGATCATCAAGAACTTCAAGGAGAGCGGTTCAATTGTTGTGAAGAAGGCTTCAGGGCGCCCAAGAAAGTCCAGCAAGCGCAAAGTTGATTCAGCTGCCGGATCGGGGCACCACCAGTACAGAGCTTGCTCAGGAATGGCAGCAGGCAGGTGTGAGTGCATCTGCACGCACAGTGAGGCGAAGACTTTTGGAGGATGGCCTGGTGTCAAGAAGGGCAGCAAAGAAGCCACTTCTCTCCAGGAAAAACATCAGGGACAGACTGATATTCTGCAAAAGGTACAGGGATTGGACTGCTGAGGACTGGGGTAAAGTCATTTTCTCTGATGAATCCCCTTTCCGATTGTTTGGGGCATCCGGAAAAAAGCTTGTCCGGAGAATACAAGGTGAGCGCCACCGTCATGCCAACAGTAAAGCACCCTGACACCATTCATGTGTGGGGTTACTTCTCAGCCAAGGGAGTGGGCTCACTCACAATTTTGCCTAAGAACACAGCCATGAATAAAGAATGGTACCAACAAATCCTCCGAGAGCAACTTCTCCCAACCATCCAGGAACAGGTTGGTGACGAACAATGCCTTTTCCAGCATGATGGAGCACCTTGCCATAAGGCAAAAGTGATAACTAAGTGGCTCGGATAACAAAACATCGATATTTTGGGTCCATGGCCAGGAAACTCCCCAGACCTTAATCCCATTGAGAACTTGTGGTCAATCCTCAAGAGGCGGGTGGACAAACAAAACCCCACAAATTCTGACAAACTCCAAGCAATGATTATGCAAGAATGGGCTGCCATCAGTCAGGATGCGGCCCAGAAGTTAATTGACAGCATGCCAGGGCGGATTGCAGAGGTCTTGAAAAAGAAGGGTCAACACTGCAAATATTGACTCTTTGCATCAACTTCATGTAATTGTCAATAAAAACCTTTGACACTTATGAAATGCTTGTAATTATACTTCAGTATTCCATAGTAACATCTGACAAAAATATCTAAAGACACTGAAGCAGCAAACTTTGTGGAAATTAATATTTGTGTCATTCTCAAAACTTTTGGCCGCGACTGTATACTCTCAGCTCTGTAAATGTTTGACATGACTTAGGAGGAAATCTCCCCCAAGTGGACACGTACATACACACGCACAGGCACACACACACACACAATGACCATGGCGCAGGGAAACACTGCTTTGTCCCAACGGAACGACAGTGCGTGGAGGAGGATGAGGGGATGGGGGAAGGAGAGAGGCGGGGAGGAAGGTCACATAGCTGTTGTGTCGCGGTTACGACCACAGTGAGAAGTGTGTTGGCACGCCGTGTGCCTCGTGTGTAGGGGGCTGTGGCATGCTGCACATTCGTTTGTACAGCCTCCAGTCTGTGAATGAGGTATTCACTCTGACTCTACCAACCTTCCCCCACCCAGGCCTACTCAGCCCATCCTCAAGTGTGTTTGTGTAGGGATTCCCTTGAAACCATCCATGGCTTGGTGGATGTCATCATTTGGCCTATAGCTTAATGGCTCATGGAGACAGTGACTCGCGCCACTTAAACTGTCATAACCGTTCCGCCTTGCAATAGAAGTATTCTTTGTTGCGTTGATATGTAAAGTAGGGGGTCCTTCTAGTTGCTTGCTGGACCACATTGTCATCCCACATCCACAAACATACCTTATGTAGGAAGATATTTGGTGTGTGGTGAGTCCAAGGGAATGCTCCAAAAATGTTACAACACCAAAATTCTTATTTTTTTGTAATAAAATAAGAACCATTGTTGTTCGTTTCTAGATCATAATCCCAGGTTTGCATCTTTTGGCTTAGTTTTTAAAATATTTACTCATTTTGGTTGCAAACGGTAGTGAACGTGGGCACCGTACAATAACTAAAGCCTCTAACTGTGGGGATGTATGATTCCAATGGAACTGTTTAGAAATTGAGAATATTCTCATCTGTATGGGTCTAAACCCAGCCATACTTATCTAGTCATACTCACTAGTCATAGTGATATTATGACTCAACTTACATTCACCCTGAGGTCACTGGCTCTTTGTGGATACAGTAGGTCCTAGCAGGGAAGTTATCTAATGCTAGCAGGGTTAATTTGACCTGGTTGTGAGAGTCAAAAGCCTGGTCCATGGTCTGAGACAGAGAGACAGGCAATAGCAGAGAGGGCGATAGAGGAGAGGAATGCGTGGAGTGGGCCTAGGAAAAGGCAGAGAAATGTTTGAATTCATATTCAAAACTACCCACCACACACATTCACCACAGCCTGCAGCTCACACAGTCTCTCTTCCCCTCTTTCTATCTCTCTCTCTCTCTCTCTCTCTCTCTGCCTCTGTCCCTCTTTCTCTCCTCGTCCCCTGTCCTAGAATCCATAGAACCGACAGACAGGATTTTTCAACCTTGTGGAGACCACAAGGGAACACACGCTCGGGAGAACGTAGAACCGAGGGAAGGAACCGAGAGGGAGCCGGAGCCTGGTGCTGAAGCTGGTATGAGGCAAGTGGTCTGTGCTGGTCTCTGTGCTGGCCGTTTGTCTGCCAATCAATGGCTCTCGTTGTTGTTGCTGGTGGTGTCAGTGCCCTGCTCTCCGGGCTATTTCTGTTCCTCCTGACATGGCTGATGTGTTGACTCTCAGCTCAGACACAGTCCCTCTCTTGGGGTTTTGTCTAATGAAGATGGTACAGCTTGACGCAATGTTTTAGAAATGTTTTAATGGCATTGGCTATGATTGCCATAACTAGAGCCTCATGGTTTGGTTTAAAGGGGTCCAAGTCAACTTATAAAGTGATCTGTATGTGGACCGTACATTTTTCTTTGGATTTGAAATGTGTGTGTGTGTGTGTGTGTGTGTGTGTGTGTGTGTGTGTGTGTGTGTGTGTGTGTGTGTGTGTGTGTGTGTGTGTGTGTGTGTGTGTGTGGTGTGTGTGTGTGTGTGTGTGTGGTGTGTGTTGTGTGTGTGTGTGTGTGTGGTGTTATGAAACAGTTTGGAAATACGCAGGAGCATGCTGTTTGTGTGCGTACAATCGCTTGTTTGAGAACGGGATGTTTGTGTCCTCAGCCAGAATACCCTCTCCCTGTTGTTGCCAAACTGCATGAAAACCAACAGAATTTGCCCTTATTTTCCGTAGGAACACAGCTTATCAGCCTAATAGACTGTCTGGGGACGTAGTGATGTGTTAATCATGGAGCTCTCCAACACAATCCACTCTTAGGCCCACCATCTGCAGCCACCGGCTGCTCGGAGGGAGGCTAAAGACAAGTCGTTGCCTCCATAGCATCATGGATGACATACAGGGGGAGACACAGACTGGTAGATACAGACTAAATGGTCCAAACAACCAACGGACCAAATGATGATGGTTGACGCCATGATGTGATGTAGTGGATAGTGGCCTAGGGACTAGGGTAGTGAGTCATGGTTCTGATCAGGGCCCAACAGTGACTGTCTGTCAAAGACCTGGGACTTACATATAAATAGCCTTAATGAGTGACTCTACTAGCACTCACACTACGTCGCCCGAACAGGTGCCTTCTGAGTGAGAACGCGAGAGAGAAAGAGAGAGTGTGCGTCACCATGTCTATGTGCCAGTGCCTGTGAAGAACCTGAAGAGTCCGTCTCAAGCAGCAGGGCTGATGTCATCGCCTGATGCTCATGTCAATTGTTGTGTGTGTTTTTTTTTTTTTTTTTTTACAGAGAAGATAAGGGAGAGGGCTGTTGAGGTGTCTGGGTGTGATTGGGCGCCCTCTAGTGAACATTACTACGACTACTACTGCGACCACCAAGCTGAGGAATCAGACATTTTCTGTCTTGGCTACTTTTCGCCCATTGAGCAATTCAAGGTAATAGTCAGTAATGTCTACTGTCTTTTTACACACAATCATATTGACTTTTGTCATTGTTACCTGAGATAAAAGCAACATAGGCTAATTAGAATATGTAAAAAAAAATGTATCATTTAACCATTGCATTTATATGTCACCACTACTGACATCAGTTATATGCCACTATATTGGCATATTCAATATATATCACATAGCATTGGGCTCCATTGGTCCAGAACAGAATGGTAAAGGGTGAAGTTGTGGCTGTGTAATTGAGGTCTGATGTCTGTTGCAGAGGTCTCCGGTTCAGGGTTAAATAGACACCATGTGGTGTTTGGAGCTGCTTCTGCCAGTGTTGCTAATCATCAAAGGTAAAACTCTTATGTTTCTCATTCCCTACTCGATTACACCACAATAACTCCACAATCAACTACTCGATTATACCACAATAACTCAGACTGGGGAAATTAATTTCAAGACTACAAATGTAATACTAGAAACAAAGTAATCTAGATACAGTTGAAGTCGGAAGTTTACATACAGTTGAAGTCAGAAGTTTACATACACCTTAGCCAAATGCATTTAAACTCAGTCTTTCACAATTCCTGACATTTAATCCTAGTAAACATTCCCTGTCTTAGGTCAGTTAGGATCACCACTTTATTTTAAGAATGTGAAATGTCAGAATAAAAGCAGAGAGAATGATTTATTTCAGCTTTTATTTCTTTCATCACATTCCCAGTGGGTCAGAAGTTTACATACACTCAATTAGTATTTGGTAGCATTGCCTTTAAATTGTTTAACTTTGATCAAACATTTAGGGTAGCCTTCCACAAGCTTCCCACAATAAGTTGGGTGAATTTTGGCCCATTCCTCCTAACAGAGCTCGTGCAACTGAGTCTGGTTGTAGTCCTCATTGCTCGCACACGCTTTTTCAGTTCTGCCCACACATTTTCTACAGGATTGAGGTCAGGGCTTTGTGATGGCCATTCCAATACCTTGACTTTGTTGTCCTTAAGCCATTTTGTCACAACTTTGGAAGTATGCTTGGGGTCATTGTCCATTTGGAAGCCCCGTTTGCGACCAAGCTTTAACTTCCTGACTGATGTCTTGAGATGTTGCTTCAATATATCCACATCATTTTCCATGATGCCATCTATTTTGTGAAGTGTACCAGTCCCTCCTGCAGGAAAGCACCCCCACAACATGATGCTGCCACCCCCGTGCTTCACAGTTGGGATGGTGTTCTTTGGCTT
>NC_036845.1:15000645-15028466 GCF_002910315.2 Salvelinus sp. IW2-2015
CATTATGGCCAAACAGTTCTATTTTTGTTTCATCAGACCAGAGGACATTTCTCCAAAAAGTACGATCTTTGTCCCCATGTGCAGTTGCAAACCGTAGTCTGGCTTTTTTATGGTGGTTTTGGAGCAGTGGCTTCTTCCTTGCTGAGCGACCTTTCAGGTTATGTTGATATAGGACTCGTTTTACTGTGGATATAGATACTTTTGTACCTGTTTCCTCCAGCATCTTCACAAGGTCCGTTGCTGTTGTCCTGGGATTGATTTGCACTTTTCGCACCAAAGTACGTTCATCTCTAGGAGACAGAACTAGTCTCCTTCCTGAGCAGTATGACGACTGCCTGGTCCCATTGGTGTTTATACTTGTGTACTATTGTTTGTACAGATGAACGTGGTTCCTTCAGGCGTTTGGAAATTGCTCCCAACGATGAACCAGACTTGTGGAGGTCTAAAAAACAATCTGAGTTCTTGGCTGATTTCTTTTGATTTTCCCGTGATGTAAAGCAAAGAGGCACTGAGTTTGAAGGTAGGCCTTGAAATACATCCACAGGTACACCTCCAATTGACTCAAATGATGTCAGTTAGCCTATCAGAAGCTTCTAAAGCCATGACATCATTTTCTGGAATTCTCCAAGCTGTTTGAAGGCACAGTCAGTGTATGTAAACTTCTGACCCACTGGAATTGTGATACAGTGAATGATAAGTGAAATAAGCTGTCTGTAAACAATTGTTGGGAAAAATGACTTGTGTCATGAACACAGTACATGTCCTAACCGACTTGCCAAAACTATAGTTTGTTAACAAGACATTGGTGGAGTGGTTGAAAAACGAGCTTTAATGACTCCAACATAAGTGGATGTAAACTTCCGACTTCAACTGTATGCAATTGCACTGTAAAACCGATTTGGTGGTTTTACTGTATTGACCCAGTTGACTTTTAGAGTGTGTCAAACTTACAGCAAACAATACTAAAACATAAGGGTACAGAGTAGACACAGGGTCCTGCCACACATGGCAGCAGGGAATCAGCCTACTGTTCCAGTGCTCTCTGATGACTGGCTGGCGCCCAACTTGACTCAAACTTGTCCCTCTCACTTAAACAGTGGTGCCAGTGGTGCCGTATGCTTCCTCCACATAGGGTCACTGCTCTTACCATCTCAACCAGGGAGAACATCATGATATCATCCTCTGTTCTCTCTATCTGTTCATCTTTTCTCAGTGATTCCATTTGAAACTGTGGATGTACTGTAGATTGATTGGTCATTGATTCAGTATACAGTTTCGCTCTCAATATTCCCATTTCCAATCTTCGTCCCATATCCCCCCTTCCCTCCCTCAGATGTCAGTGGCCAGTGGAACGTATGGATACCCAGGGACATCTCGGCCATGACCAACTCCTGCGTGGTCATCCCCTGCACATTCATGTACCCGTCTGGTATCAGGCCGTACCGCGGCACCCACGGCATCTGGTACTTTGGTCAGCCCTACCCCCAGCTCTTCCCACCTGTGGTGATCAAGACGCGCACAGAAATCGTACATGAAAGTTACAAAGGGCGTACCAAGCTCATTGGGGACCTGCAACAGAGAAACTGCACCCTGCTTATCAGTAATATAGGTACAGAGCACTCAGGGAGGTACTACTTCCGTGCCGACCTGGGCGGTGCAAACATCTACACCTACCCAGACTTCTCTGAGCTCAAGGTGCTGGGTAAGCCTGCTGAGAGACCCTGAGAGGTTATGTTTACAATTGTTTACAATTGAATGTGTCACATTTATGGGCTGGATTGCCCTTGCCTGGTACCATATCTGTTTGTGCTGTCTTGCCAACGACTGTGGACACTGTTTGGCATGACAAGGCATGACAATGACAGTAGGAGTCGGCAAGCCCAAATATATCTGGGACCAGGCTAGGATTGCCCTAGCTGGGATTATAATTATTATAGTCTTAATGAGAATGGGTAAATATTGTGAATTGGTGAATCTTCACTCGTTCGCTTATGTCGTCTCTGTCCCCCAGACCAGCCCAACATTGACATCCCTGAGGAGATAGTCGCTGACGAGAATCTGGAGTTGACGTGCTATGCTCCAGACAACTGTCCAGAGAATAGCCCAGAGATCCAATGGATGTACACAGATTAACCTGCCTGAACCCGAGTATACCTCAGACTACGTGGAAGAGAGCAACACAGCCGTGCTGTCCAGCACGCTCATCTTCACCCCAGGCCCATACACAACGGTCAGCTGCTGGCCTGCAGGGTCTACTATCCACCACCCTGGTCTACGAGAGACTCATCTCTCTGGATGTCAAGTGTAAGTGACCAACTGACTGTTGTCACCGAAACCTGTAGCTTTGAATCTCAAATTCTGTGAGAAGCGTGTCATTGGGACACAACAGGGCACATTATGTAATGTGGGGGATTATATTAATATCGGAAAACTAATCTTGCCGACTACGCCAAATGTAAATGAGCAGTGTTACACATACAGTGGGGAGAACAAGTATTTGATACACTGACAATTTTGCAGGTTTTCCTACTTACAAAGCATGTAGAGGTCTGTAATTTTTTATCATAGGTACACTTCAACTGTGAGAGAAGGAATCTAAACAAAAATCCAGAAAATCACATTGTATGATTTTTAAGTAATTAATTTGCATTTTATTGCATGACATAAGTATTTGATACATCAGAAAAGCAGAACTGATATTTGGTACAGAAACCTTAGTTTGCAATTACAGAGATCATACGTTTCCCTGTAGTTCTTGCCCCAGGTTTGCACACACTGGCAGCGAGGATTTTGGCCCACTCCTCCATACAGACCTTCTCCAGATCCTTCAGGTTTCGGGGCTGTCGCTGGGCATACGGACTTTCGGGCTCCTCCAAAGATTTTCTATTGGGTTCAGGTCTGGAGACTGGCTAGGCCACTCCAGGACCTTGAGATGCTTCTTACGGAGCCACTCCTTAGTTGCCCTGGCTGTGTGTTTCGGGTCGTTGTCATGCTGGAAGACCCAGCCACGACCCATCTTCAATGCCTTTACTGAGGGAAGGAGGTTGTTGGTCAAGATCGGCGATACATGGCCCCATCCATCCTCCCCTCAATACGGTGCAGTCGTCCTGTCCCTTTGCAGAAAGCATCCCCAAAGAATGATGTTTCCACCTCCATGCTTCACGGTTGGGATGGTGTTCTTTGGGTTGTACTCATCCTTCTAATTCCTCCAAACACGGCGAGTGGAGTTTAGAGCAAAAAGCTAATTTTTTGTCTCATCAGACCACATGACCTTCCCCATTCCTCCTCTGGATCATCCAGATGGTCATTGGCAAACTTCAGACGGCGCCTGGACATGCGCTGGCTTGAGCAGGGGGACTTGCGTGCGCTGGCAGGATTTTAATCCATGACGGCGTAGTGTGTTACTAATGGTTTTCTTTGAGACTGTGGTCCCAGGCTCTCTTCAGGTCATTGACCAGGTCCTTCCGTGTAGTTCTGGGCTGATCCCTCACATTCCTCATGATCATTGATGCCCCCAGAGGTGATATCTTGTGAGGAGCCCCAGACCGAGGGTGATTGACCGCATCTTGAACTTCTTCCATTTTCTAATATTTGTGCCAACAGTTGTTGCCTTCTCACCAAGCTGTTGGCTATGTCCTGTAGTGCCCATCCAGCCTTGTACAGGTCTACAATTTATCCTGATGTCCTTACACAGCTCTCTGTCTTGGCCATTGTGGAGAGGTTGGAGTCTGTTTTGATTGAGTGTGTGGACAGGTGTCTTTTATACAGGTAACGAGTTCAAACAGGTGCAGTTAATACAGGTAATGAGTGGAGAACAGGAGGGCTTCTTAAAGAAAAACTAACAGGTCTGTGAGAGCCGGAATTCTTACTGGTTGGTAGGTGATCAAATACTTATGCATGCAATAAAATGCAAATGAATTACTATAAAAATCATACAATGTGATTTCTCTGATTTTGTTTTAAGATTCCCGGTCTCTCACAGTTGAAGTGTACCTATGATGAAAATTACAGACCTCTACATGCTTTGTAAGTAGGAAAACCTGCAAAATCGGCAGTGTATCAAATACTTGTTCTCCCCACTGTATTTCTGATATACACATTGTAGAACCATTGTCAATATCTACAGTCATCCATTATTCTTCATCTAAAGTAGAAGGATAGTAACATGATTTAGAAATATATTGCATGATTGTGACATGGTACGCATTGGGTATGTTAGCCTGGCATCCAAACCTGTTTTTCTACATTTCACCTTTTGTTTTTCTTTGAAACAATGTTGAGTGCAGTGTTGGGTCGGGTTTAACCAGGTTATACACTTGTCACTTTTACAAGTCTAACCCCACCTTCCCCTTCCTCTCACCCCAGATGCCCCTCGCTCGGTGTGGGTGAACGTGTCTGCGGAGGTGATGGAGGGCAGCTCGGTAACGCTGCACTGCGAGGTGGACAGTAACCCTCCTCCCAGGATCTCCTGGCTGTTTGGGGACCAGGAGCTGCGGTGGGACACGGCTTCCAACACCTCGCTCTCCCTGGAGGACTTAACCCCCTCTGAGGAGGGCATCTACACCTGTGTGGGGGAAAATGTCTATGGCGTCATGAACGCATCCATGTACCTGGCCGTCTTGTGTAAGTGTCATTGTGCAACATGGTGTTTCTGGAATAATCAAAAATAGTTACATTTAACCATTGTAGTTATACAGTATGTCAACCAAGCTGACATTTTAGTTTATGTCATTTGCAGTGAGATATGTGACCGACCGAAAAGTAAAGACTCAGAGCTAGAAAATAGTATATCACACACTGCAGATGAGGAACAATGGGAAAGTAATTCTGCTTTAAAAGTTGATAAACTTGTAACCCCACTTTTAAGAAAATGACACTTGAATGTTTTGGTAGACCTACTGGAGAGCTCTTCTTTGTCTACACTCATTAAGCATTGTTCACACCCTCTTAAGACATAGCCCCACCCATCTCTTTAAGGATTCACATGTGAGGCAATGTGCTAAACAGTGAGTATGGTCATGTACTAAACAAGATTTCAAGACTAAAGGCTGGTTTATCAACATGTCTGTAAACAGTTATCAATTAATTATTCCAGGAAAATAAACTCACAACAAGATCATTATTTACAAGTTAACGGGTTCGCTAATTACAGAAAATAGCTTGTGGTTGTGAGTGTAAAAGCAGGGCATTCTACCAGAGAATTTTAGAACTTGGACACTGTCTCGTTGGTCTAACGTTATATCTGACTTTGGTGCAGTTCATGCTGTTCTTCACCTTACAGTCTCTGGTAAACACACACTTTATCAAATAAAATCAAAGTAAATCAAAGGATACAGAAGGTGTAAACTGTACAGTGAAATGGTTACTTGCATAGTGGAGTCTTTTGTTTAGACATCTAGCTAGCTAGCTAAACAATGAAACATTATCCAAACTCATAGCATTAGTACCCTGCATGAATCTACAGGTAGCTAAACTAGCAAATGGCTCTGAGATACGAATAATATTACTACACAGCTAACAGTACGCTTTAACTTGCAATGAAAACGACTTTCTGACAAAATTAGAAATGTATAATATCTGAAAATGTAGCTAGCTATACTCTCTTACCTGTATACAGTACATGGATGAACGCTTCTCCCTCTCTGTCACGGATGACATGGTTGCCCTTAGTTTTGAAGATGTAATCCAGAGACAGGTGTTTTACACAACAGACTTCTGTGTTTTCTTTTTGACTCCCTCCGCATTTGCTATCAAACGCCTGAATGTTCTCCATCTCCTTAGCTATCATACTCTGCTTCCACCGGGAATTCCACTGATTTCAAAACTCAGTCCTCCAGAAAGTGGAAAACTATCTTTCCCCAAAAAATCTGCGTAAAAAAGGATTACCTAGACATACTGAGCAGCTCATTATAGACAGAAGCATGCTATATGGCAGACCAATCCGAACTCATCTCTCGGCATGTCCAGCCCATCCATTATCTCAGCCTGTCCAGCCCATCCATTATCTCAGCGAATCATGGCTAGTGGGAAGGTTCCTGACTTTATCCGTGGCTAAACCAACTAGGCTCGTAATTTAACAATTGTATTCATATTTACAGATGGCATACATGTTTGTTATTAAGGCACATGAAAGTTCACATGATCCAGAAGGCATTTCTACCCCAAAACTTATTTTGATGAAAAAAATGAAATGTTTGCAGTCAAATGCCTCTCCTGTGAAGTAGTGACACGCAATATATATAACGATGTATTAGTCATGTGATAAACCTGGCCCATAGCTTCTTGCTCTTGTTTATACACAGTAAAACATTCTAACTCCTTTCTTTCTCCTCATATAACTCTACCTTTCATCCCCTCTCTATCCTCCCTGCAGACCCTCCCAGTGAGCCAGTGGTAAACGGCTCCCTGACCATTTTGGAAGGTTCCTCCATCTCCCTGCAATGTAGCACCAAAGGCAATCCCGCACCCACCCTCACCTGGGTGAAGGACGGGGAACTGGTGGGCACCATCACGGCCGAGGAGGTGTCTGTGCTGGAGCTTCTGGAGCTCACCCCTCAGGGAGACGGACAGTACCGCTGCCTGGCAGAGAACGAACACGGACGAGCCAGCAGCTCCCTCAACATCACTGTGGAATGTGAGTGGGTCATCATGTCATGTGGAATCATAACATATGGTATCATATCGTATTGTACCACCTACATTACACCACGCTACACCATGCCATCCCACTCTACATGTCAGTCATACCCCTACCTCCACCCTCTCTTTAGATGCCCCTGTCCTTCTGGAAGAGTCCAAGTGCACGGTGGTGAGGGAGGGAGTCCAGTGTGTTTGCATGGCTACGGGTAACCCTGAGCCCATCATCGAGTTCTACCTCCCCGACAAGAACATCACCATCAACGACACGGACGGCCGCTACAACTACTACACGCACACGGACGGCCACACGTCCACGGGCATGATAAAACTACGGGAGAAGGGTGAGCGCTTGGGCAACGGTGCTGTCAATGTGCACTGCAGCATTAGCAACATATACGGGTCGGAGAGCTTTCATCTGGAGTTACAGCAGGAGAGTGAGTACACAAGTTCAGGTTTATGGTTAAACACAGAAACAAATGCATACAATTAAAATGCCATACGTTGTATAGCCAAGCATACATGAGAGATTGAACTGAAATGAGAAGTATAGTAACTTTATATGATATCTAGATTGACTGTATAAGTAAGAGCATAAACTGGCTACCCCATTGGCTTGGTATGGCAATGGAATTATCATGAATGTAAATAAGTTATAGTACCAGGACCTAGCTAAACAGTATTTTATGTTTCTACACTGTCTTCAATATGATGTTCTTGTCCGATGTTAGAGAAGTACATGATGGCAGTGATCGTTGGCACCATCGGTGGAGTGGCTGTCATCGCCTTCATCATCGCAGCAGTGAGATATGTGGGCCATAACAACAAGAAGTGAGTATCCACCCTTCACTAACTGTGACAGGGGTCGATGCGAGTTACAGGTACAGGTCATTTCCTGTTTGAATTGACGATAAGGAAACACTTCAGCCTAGCCATCCATTCTAAAACACCTCTGTGTATTCATGAGTGAATGATTGATCGATGAACGGACTTGAGAATCATAGTCATAAGTTATGCTAACGCCAGAGCGAGTTCAATTAATTTGCCATCCCTAGTCCCATTTCTGAAATCCTCTGAGATGGAGATCCAAAATGGCTGCCTGGTGGAGTGGGGTTAGCAAGCCAGACTAACCGTAGCCTATAGTTTGCAGGCTCAATTCCCTGCTTTGATACTGCTTTGTACCCTTGACCTGCTATGCTAAAAATACAGCCACGGTAGCCTACTTCACTAAGGTGCTTCAGCATTATACCAATACATCACATTCCGACAAAAGCTTTTACTGAAAGTCGCTCCAAGAGAGGGTGCCGGCTCAACCGCAACTAAACCCATGAAACAATAACCACAACCATAAACGTCGACCACAACCATGAACCATAGGCCTGTAGATTATTAACTGCGTTGGGAAACAGGCCCTTGTTTTAAAATGGATGCCCAGGCTTGGAGTGTCGCCCTGAGTTATTGGCCATGAGACCGAGTCTGATCTTGTAACTCCACCCCCCAGAGAGAATGGCAACCCTGGGCAGGACCTGGTCTCTAAACTGGAGAACCCAGCGCTGTACTACAGCACAGTCAAGAAGGACAAACAATGTCTGAGGAAGAAAGTGGTGAGACATGTTGATGATGATGACTATAATGATGATAATGACCATTCTCAGATCTGTCTTAAACGGGAGAATGATAGCTTTCCCGTTGCTGATACTGAAACTATACTATTCAATAGTATAGTTCAATTCATGTCCTATTTTTGATGTAAAGTCAGGTTCATTCTGTTGAGATACTCATAAATAATCAAAAACCTATATGACCTCTTATGTTAAAGAGAAAATGTAAACTTCCCCAGCCAACTACTGGCCTAGCCTGAGAATCCCAGTACCACTATAGCTATCTTTCACAGTACCACTGGTGTAGCTGCGACCATAGCCTCTCCAAACCACTGTTTTCTGCTTCATCGCTTCTCTGCGTTCTTCTGTCTCTGTTTTCTCTTCCCTTACTCTTGCACAGCTTAAGACAGAGCTTCTGGGCTCAAAGTTTAACTCCATTCTAGAGGAGAGCACGGTAAGGTTCCTAAACAACCCAGCCCCAATCCCAACTCCAAGTCCCAGTGGTAGACAGCATCCCTCACACATCACAGACAGCAAAATTATACGATGGCCCAAATTTGGCTCTAATCTACAATATTACGACTTACCATTTTACCCAGTTAACCACTTGGTGTGGTTGGTGTTACGGTCCTGAAGTGGATCTGTAGCATGAAATGTCCAGACCTTGCCTGGCAATGTGGCCCACATTCAGACCAAAAGTAACTATGGGAAGTTGTTAGGGCCACATAACTCAAGCCAGAGATGGCCCATAAGCAAAGTGCCAACCCTCCCCCAGTTTGCATCTCCTACATTCGGACCAGATCTGGGCCATATGACTCATTGTGGTGCCAGAACTGAGCCACATTGTATGTGTCACAAAACAACCAGATCTGGCCCACAGTCGTCTGCTGTCTGAGATCAGCTTCCATGTGCTGTATTGCCTTTGATATCCACGACTACTGTTGCACGGCTGCCTCGATACTAACAGGATATGCTAAACCGCCTCAATCTCCTTGTTTTACGCCTCTGCTCGCCAATAACTACAAACCCTCCCTTCTCCTCTCTCAATGTCTGTCATGTTATCCCTTTATACTCTGAATGTTCTGAGGTGTCAATGGCACTGTGCTGATATAACCTGTGATTCTGAATGGGCCTTCTCTCTTTCCGTACCTTCAACAGGGAGAAGACGGGGATTATCAACCTGTGGGCTCTATGGCAGACCTGGAGAGGCAAGAGCTGAACTACGCCGCCCTGCAGTTTCTGGGGGGGCGCTCCAGGGATGGGGGGGCCTCAGGGAGGGGGGATGACGGCAGCGACTACACCGAGATCAAGGCCAAATGAATCGCGATCCTTCCCTGACCCATCGTCACCGCGGGACACAGTGGCAGCCATGTTGTTGCCCCCCTCCTCACGTCATTCGCCCCCTCTTCAAACGTCTTCCCCCCTCCCCCGTAGACACCATCACCAACCTTCACCATCACACCAAGAACCCCCATCATCTCCGCCCGTCCCTGAATCATCTCAAATGACGTCCCCGTTAGTCGACCCCCAAGCCTCCAGGGGGAACCCCAGTTACATCTCGCCACCCAGGACTGCTGGTAGCTACTTGCAGGGTCAGAACACGGCCCAGTGGACAATGTAAAATGATCTTTGTATTATCAGCAGCTGTCGGTCTCCCAGCTCTTACTCTATTGTTCATAGTCAAACAATTCCCTCACAACAGGCGCAATGTGTTAGTTACTGTACTGTACTGTATCATCTAGATTCAATGTTGCTATTTCCATCTCTACACCGTTAATTGTTGGCATTGCTTTTCTGGGGCTCCCCTTCTGTATGTCACCGTATATCATACTCATAGCTAGCCTGGTTAAACCAGATTGAACGCTGCGCTCACCCGTTTTCCTGTTAAACGCAGCGCAATCAGTTTGGATACCAGACTAACTGTCTAGATCCGTCCATTATAGTTCTTCTCCACTGTGTCCGCTGCCAGTCGAAGTGTCAGGGAAAGGGGTGTGTTTTGTGCTTTTTCTTTTCTTATCTCTATTTCTGACCCTGGATCTGGAGGAAATGAGGGATCTCTTCTCTCTTCCTGATCCAGTGGTTGTCAACACTGACCAGTGTTCAACAAACGTCAGGCCTGGTACACATCCAATTGAAGCCAGTCATCTTCTTCTCACATATTCTGTTCCCACATATAGTTCAATAGTGATGTGTGCTGTGACTCCGTGGCTTTTGATGATGATGAGAAATGAATATTTCTTTGATTTTATATAAAGAGAGAAGATGGATACTCTTAGAGGGTTGTCGGGCGTCGAACACAAGGTTCTGCTCGTGCAAGAAGTGGCCTGATTTTTTTGTTTTTATGCATTATAAGCACTGATTGCATTGTGTTTTGCTCTTGAGGAAATATGCCGGGGTAACAGAATGTTCTATTTATGCCGTTGCCCATGATTCAATTACTAGAATTTTTGGACGATTTCTCTGTTTTGCTAAGGGGAAGTGTTAACTTATCCTTAAATGGGAACCAATGGGTTAGAATAAATTTTTGGATCAATCTGGCATACATGACTCCACTGTAACACTCGCACAGCAGGCCAAAAATGTATCTCGTTGAGACAATGTGTGTGTGTATGTAAACAGTGCTGAAAGATCAGCGAACACTGATCACTGTGGCTGTTTCAAAAGATCACTTTACCTGAGACCGCTTCCCACAAAATGTCTTCTTCAATGGTTGTGAAGTGTGAAATCGATGAATAATCCTATAGGGTTGGATCAGATGAGGCATTTGAGTGGCACATCATTGAAGCTGTTATACCAGTTGGTTGTGCTATTCAAATATAATTGATCAACTCATGTAATGTAATCTCCAAGCTCACTAATGGCAACACTAGATAACAATGACTGTTAATACAATATTAATACGCTGCATATGGATGGGTAAAAGGATACCAGTATACATTATGTAAATAAATACCCTGCATGACTATTATGCTGTCAGCCATATGTGTAAATACACTACGGTATGTACATGCTCACTTTTACAACAATGGTTTACACAGGCAAGTCGGTTATAGGTTCAGTAACACTTTAATTCTCTGTCCTAAGGGTGACATAATGCTGTCATAACATAACACATGTCATTTTCGGTCATGAAAACTGATGTCAAAATACTGACAACCCTTTACACTGTCATGACACAAATTGGTATTTATGTAAATGAGTTGGCTAGCGGTATGCTACGCCAATAAACTGACTGAAGCAAAGATTTGTGCCATGACAGTGTCAAGCTTATGTCAGTTGTCATGACTGTTAATAACATATTTTATGTAATTGCTCTGACATGGTTAAGTCACTAGACCTAATGGCAGAGCGTTCAAGATGTGTTACCCAACATTGAGACACGCCAATATGGACATCCGTTTAGTAACACTTACTGTCGTCAGTTCTCTTGAACGCCTCATGGGAGGTTTATTTCTTTCTGAACCTGGGAACAAAATGGAGAAGCGTTGTTCATGTCTTATCTAATTTGTTTGTCACATAGTGTGTTGTAAAGCAGATTTGTACTTTCTTTACTTTGTGGTGTTCATTATTATTATTGTGATGATTTTTTTTTATATCTTTGACACAATAATTCCGATCAGAATTCTGCAATCCTTCTGCAAATTAGCACTGTTATTACTTAATGACAATAAGAGCTCTGTGATGATGTTTGATCATTCTCTTTATTTTACAAGTCTGTCCCGCCTCAAGCAAAGCCATCTTTCTTTGGTTCCAAACAACAAATAAATAATGTAAACAACAGAGAATGTGACTGGTTCAGTTTGTTGTCTATATAGTTTATCTGTTCTCTCATACCCAAAACAGTATGGAAAATACACCCTGAATACATTCTATATCTCCATGTATTAGTATTACTTTATTGATACAGTATGTAACGGGTTATTCCCCCCACACCACCCCTCATTGTTTGCAGTAGCTACATCACACAAAGCTTTATTTTAAACCATTTCCATTTCACTTGATAATATTTGCAACATAGTTGAACATGAGGAAGATAAAAACGGGTAGCTTCCTTATGTGCTTTTACATAAAATACTACACAATTCGTTTATAATAGATTTTTTTTTTGTGCAAAAATCCTGTGACATTATTCTGAAAAAGTGGTTGAATTAATTCACATAAAAATGCTTTCAGGGGTAAAAAACAAAAAACAAAAAAAACAACGTATTGCAATAGAAAATAATTGGAATTGAAATAAAAAAGCTAAATCAAGCCTCTGAACCAAATGCTAAAATAAAATAGAAGTTTATCACAAGCAGAGGATCATTGGGGATTTGGGGTGATGAGGTCATATTCGGGAGACATGTTTGCTTTGTCCAATGAGATGTAGGTACTATCTTCTGTTCACCTTTTTGCTATTTAAGTCACAGAAACAATGTTAACTGACATGATTTTAGAGCCAATTTCTTCAGTACTGAAAGTAGTAGCATAAAGGGAACAGCTACTGTACAGTATGTTGCAACCTCTTTATTAAGATTAATATCACTTTATTGGTCAGTTGCACACAAGGTCTAACCGAAATTTGACTTCCTCTTTTAACCCAAACCCTCCGAAAGACACACATACATACACATACAGAAATATTTTGGAGAGATGTGGGGGGATGCCACACTTTGCGGCAGGTTGACATTTACAGAATGGAGTGAATTTCGCTAGATGGGTCAGCGGCAAAGATTTGTAGTCTTAATTTAAGGTTAGGTTAAGCATTAGGGTTAGCTGTGTGGTTAACGTTAGGGTTAAGTCGGTTTAAAATCACATTTTATTACTTTTGGCCATTTCAGCTGGTGACCACTCTGCAGAGCTGCCTCGAGAATGAGATTCAGGCCAAAAACACTAACCTGCCACTGGGTGCTGTTGTGGGGGGTTGGTCAAGGGCACGCAATGGCATCAAATATTTGATACCAGCAACCCTCCAGTTGCCAGCTCACTTCACACCAGACTTTTTCCTCATCAGATCTGGAATTCGAACCGGAAACCCTCCGGTTGCTGGTTCGCCTCTCTAACCGCTAGGCTACATTCTCTGGTTGCAAATTTCAGTTAGCCAAACGGAGCTTAAAGTTTTCCTTGATTATAATTTACCTCGCTCAGACAGTCCTACCTTGCATAACTTATTGATAAAAAAATCTAAATATAACAGTGATAAGCATTTCATTGGCACCTGACCTTATGCCATATGTCCCCATGTATGAAACTGTGGGATTGTAATGTTGTCTTACCATTTACAAGCACTGGTCAGATAGACAAGGAGGGCCACATTAATAAGGCTGAGGAACAGACCAACAATTATCAAGGGATAGACTGCAACGTCACTCTTCTCTGACCCAGGGATATCTATGGGAAGTGTAAAAAAATGAATTGGTAGGAAAACACTTTTTTTAATTGGTCCAACACTATTCTACTTTAGCTCTACTCTTTCCCCCACTAGCCAGGTTTCCATCCAATTGGCGACAGATTTTCATGCGGAATAAAATGTACACGTTTCCACCAAACTGACTTGCTGCAGAAATAATCAGTGCATGATTTTCCACTGCTATTTCTCGCATAATACATTTTTACCGACACAAAGATATCCCACCATGTTGAACAAATGATCTGTCTGCATTTATAAAATTGTATCATCGAAACTTCCTGGTTCCATCACAGTTGGCATTATTATTTTTTTAAACGGTATGACTTTACCAGCATAAACATTGTGGATGGAAATGTGGTGACTGACAATACACTACATGACCAAAAGTAAGTGGACACCTGCTCATCAAACGTCTCATTCCAAAATCATGGGAATCAGTATGGAGTTGGTCCCCCTTTTGCTGCTGTAACAGCCTCCACAACAGCCTCCACTTCTGGGAAGGCTTTTTACTAGATTTTGGAACATTGCATCGGGGATTGCTTCCATTCAGCCACGGGCACTGATGTTGGGAGATTCGGCCTGTTTCACAGTCGGCGTTCCAATTCATCCCAAAGGTGTTCGATGGGGTTGAGGGTCAGGGCTCTGTGCAGGCTAGTAAAGTTCTTCCACACCGATCTCGACAAATCATTTCTATTTGGACCTCGCACGGGGGCATTGTGCACGGGGGCATTGTCATGCTGAAACAGGAAAAGGCCTTCCCCAAACTGTTGCCACAAAGATGGAAGCACAGAATCGTCTAGAATGTCATTGTATGCCGTAGCCTCAAGATTTCCCTTCACTGGAACTAAGGGGCCTAGTCCGAATCATGAAACAATGTGTTTTATAAAGAGGTGATTTTATAAAACTATAGTTTATTAAACTCTGCAATAACTGAGTATAAACAACATATACAGTGCATTCGGAAAGTTTTCAGACCCCTTGACTTTTTCCACATTTTGTACATTACAGCCTTATTCTAAAATATATAAAATAGTTTTTTTTCATCAGTCTACACACTATACCCCATACTGACAAAACAAAAACAGGTTTCTAGAAATTTTGGAAAATGTAAATGTACATTAATGTACATTAAATTACATTCAGACCCTTTACTCAGTACTTTGTTCAAATAAAATGTTAGTTGTCACATGGGACCTTACACTGAAATGATTACAAGCCCTTAACCAAAAGCGCAGTTTTTAGAAAAATACCTACAAAAATAAGAAATAAATGTAACAAATAATTAAAGAGCAGCAGTAAAATAACAATAGCGAGAATATATACAGGGGGTACCAGTACAGAGTCAATGTGCGGGGGCACCGGTTAGTCGAGGTAATATGTACATGTAGGTAGAGTTATTAAAGTGACTATGCATAGATAATAAACAGAGAGAAGTAGCTGTTTAAAAGCCTCTTGGACCTAGATTGGCACTCCGGTACCGCTTGCAGTGCGGTAGCAGAGAGAACAGTCTATGACTAAGGTGGCTAGAGTCATTGACAATTTTTAGGGCCTTCCTCTGATACTGCCTGGTATAGAGGTACTGGATGGCAGGATGCTTTGCCCCAGTGATGTACTGGGCCGTACGCACTACCCTCTGTAGTGCCTTGCGGTCGGAGGCCAAGCAGTTGCCCTACCAGGCAGTGATGCAACCAGTTAAGATGATCTTGATGGTGCAGCTGTATAACCTTTTGAGGATCTGAGGATCTTTTCAGTCTTCTGAGGGGAAATAGGTTTTGTCGTGCCCTCTTCACGACTGACTTGGTGTGCTTGGATCGTGTTAGTTTGTTGGTTATGAGGACACCAAGGAACTTGAAGATTTAAACCTGCTCCACTACAGCCCAGTCGATGATAATGGGTGTGTGCTTGGTCCTCCTTTTCCTGTAGTCCATAATCATCTGCTTTGTCTTGATCACGTTGAGGGAGAGGTTGTTGTCCTGGCACCACATGGCCAGGTCTCTGACCTCCTCCCTCTAATCTGTCACATCGTTGTCGGTGATGAAGCCTGCCACTGTTGTGTCATCAGCAAACTTAATGATGGTGATGGAGTTGTGCCTGGCCATGCAGATATGAGTGGACAGGGAGTACAGGAGGGGACTGAGCACGCACCCCTGAGGGGCCCCCGTGTTGAGGATCAGCATGGCGGATGTGTTGTTACCTACCCTTACCACCTGGAGGCAGCCCATCAGGAAGTTCAGGATCCAGTTGCAGAGGGAGGTGTTTAGTCCCAGGGTCCTTAGCTTAGTGATGAGCTTTGAGGCACTATGGTGTGAAACGCTGAGCTGTAGTCAATGAATAGCATTCTCACATAGGTGTTCCTTTTGTCAATGTGTGAAAGGGCAGTGTGGAGTGCAATAGAGATCGCATCATCTGTGAGTCTGTTGGGGCGGTATGCAAATTAGAGTGGGTCTAGGATTTCTGGGATAATTGTGTTGATGTGAGCCATGACCAGCCTTTCACAGCACTTCATGGCTACAGACGTGAGTGCTACGGGTCGGTAGTCGTTTAGGCAGGTTACCTTAGTGTTCTTGGGCACAGGGAGTATGGTGGTCTGCTTGAAGCATGTTGGTATTACAGACTCAGACAGGGAGAGGTTGAAAATGTCAGTGAAGACACTTGCCAGTTGGTCAGCGCATGCTCGGACAACACGTCCTGGTAATCCGTCTGGCCCTGCGGCCTTGTGAATGTTGACCTGTTTAAATGTCCTACTCACATCGGCTTGGGAGAGCGTGATCACACAGTCATCTGGAACAGCTGATGCTCTCATGCATGTTTCAGTGTTACTTGCCTTGAAGCGAATATAGAAGTAATTTAGCTCATCTGGTAGGCATGTGTTACTGGGCAGCTCGCGGCTGTGCTTCCCTTTGTAGTCTGTAATAGTTTGCAAGCCCTGCCAGATCTGACGAGCGTTGGAGCCGGTGTAGTACGATTCGATCTTAGTCCTGTGGGGACGATGTCATCTATGCACTTATTGATGAAGCCAGTGACTGATGTGGTGTACACCTCAATGCCATCGGATGAATCCCGGAACATATTCCAGTGTGCTATCAAAACAGTCCTGTAGCTTAGCATCTGCTTTATCTGACCACTTTTTTATTGACCGAGTCACTGGTGCTTCCTGCTTTAGTTTTTGCTTGTAAGCAGGAATCAGGAAGATAGAATTATTGTCAGATTTGCCAAATGGAGGGCGAGGGAGAGCTTTGTTCGCGTCTCTGTGTGTGGAGTAAAGGTGGTCTACAGCCTAAAGGTGGTCTCAGGCGAGCAAAGCCTTGAAACTTCCTTAGATATCGTGCACCAGCTGTTGTTTACAAATATACATAGACCGCCACCCATTGTCTTACCAGAGGCTGCTATTCTTTCCTGCCGATAGTGTATAACCCGCCAGCTGTATGTTATTCATGTCGTCGTTCAGCCACAAATCGGTGGAACATACGATATTACACTTTTTAATGTCCCGTTGGTAGGATATGCGTGCTTATAGTTCGTCCACTTTATTATCCAACAATTGTAAGTTGGCCAATAGTACCGATGGTAAAGGCAGATTAGCCACTCATCGCCGGAACCTTACAAGGCACCCCGACCTCCTTCTGCGATATCTCGGTCTCTTTCTCCTGCGAATGATGGGATGAGGGCCTTGTCGGGTGTCTGGAGTAAATCCATCTCGTCCGACTCATTAAAGAAAAATGATTTGTCCAGTTCAAGGTGAGTAATCGCTGTTCTGATGTCCAGAAGCTATTTTCGGTCATAAGAGATGGTAGCAGCAACATTATGTACAAAATAAGTTACAAACAATGCGAAAAAACAAACAAAATAACATGGTTGGTTAAAACCTCTCTAGGGTATGTGGGACGGTAGCGTCTCACCTCGTCCACCAAACATACATGTATTTTACACCATTTTAAAGATACACTTGTTGTAAATCCAGCCACAGTGTCCGATTTCAAAAAGGCTTTACGACGAAAGCAAACCAAAAGTTTTTGTTAGGTCAGACCCAAGTCACAGAAAAACACAGCCATTTTTCCAGCCAAAGAGAGGAGTCACAAAAAGAAGAAATATAGATAAAATTAAATCACTAACCTGTGATGATCTTCATCAGATGACACTCATAGGACTTCATGTTACACAATAGATGTATGTTTTGTTCGGTAAAGTTAATTTTATATCCAAAAATCTGAGTTTACATTGGCGCTTTATGTTCAGTAGTTCCAAAACATCCGGTGATTTTGCAGAGAGCCACATCAATTTACAGAAATACTCATAATAAACATTGATAAAAGATATAACTGTTATGTATGGCATTTTAGATCCACTTCTCCTTAATGCAACCGCTGTGTCAGATTTAAAAAGAACTTGACGGAAAAAGCAAACCATGCAATAATCTGAGTACGGAGCTCAGACGACAAATCAAGCCAAAAAGATATCCGCCATATTGTGCAGTCAACAGAAGTCAGAAATAACATTATAAATATTCACTTACCTTTGATGATCTTCATCAGAATGCACTCCCATGAATCCCAGTTCCACAATAAATGTTTGTTTTGTTCGATAATGTCCATCATTTATGTCCAAAAACCTCCTTGTTGTTCGCACGTTTTGTCCAGTAATCCGAATGCAGAAGGCGCGTGCACTAATTCTAGGACGAAAAGTCAAAAGAAGTACAATAAAAGTTAGTAGAAACATGTCAAATGATGTTTAAAATCAATCCTCCGGTTGTTTTTGTCATAAATAATCAATAATATTTCAACCGGACAAAAGCTTCGTCAATATGAAAGGAGAAACGAGAAAGGCGCGTTCACGATCAGGGCGCATGGCTGATGAATGGAAATTTCCACTGGTCACTGATTGAAAGTGGTGTATCTCCCTAATTCTTCAGAGTAAAAGCCTGAAACAATGCCTAAAGACTGGTCACATGTAGAGGAAGGCACAGAGCTCGTGAACTGGGTCCTAAGTCTTTGTATGGTGGATAGGCTTTCAATGGAAAAACAACCTTTCAAAATAATAGTACTTCCTGGTTGGATTTTCCTCGGGTTTTTGCCTGCCAAATCAGTTCTGTTATACTCCCAGACATTATTTTAACAGTTTTGGAAACTTTAGAGTGTTTTCTATCCAAATCTACTAATTATATGCATATCCTATATTCTGGGACTGAGTAGCAGACAGTTTGATTTGGGCACGCTTTTCATCCAAAATTCAGAATGCTGCCCCCTACCCTAGTGAAGTTAAGAGTCCATAAAACGGCAGCCATCCCCTCCGGCGCCATCTGATTAGCACCTTTTACAGCGATTACAGCCTAGAGTCTTCTTGGGTATGAAGCTACAAGGTTGACACATCTGTAAATGGGGAGTTTCTCCCGTTCTTCTCTGCAGAGCCTCACAAGCTCTGTCAGGTTGGATGGGGACCGTCGCTGCACAGCTATTTTAGGGTCTCTCCAGAGATGTTAGATCAGGTTCCAGTCAGGGCTCTGGCTGGGTCACTCAGGGACATTCAGAGACTTGTACCGAAGCCACTCCTGCGTTGTCTTGGCTGTGTGCCCAGTGTCATTGTACTGTTGGAAGGTGCACCTTCCCCCCAGTCTGACGTCCTGAGCGCTCTGAAGTAGGTTTTCATCAAAGATCTCTCTGTAGTTTGATCCGTTCATCTTTCCCTCGATCCTGACTATTCTCACAGTCCCTGCAGCTAAAAAACATCACCACAGCATGATGCTTTTACCACCATGCTTTCCTCCAGACGTTAAATCTTGATTTCATCAGACTAGAGAATCTTACCCTTCTCCCCAGATTGCTCAGTTTGGCCGGGTGGCCAGCTCTAGGTAGTCATGGTGTTTCCAAACGTCTTCCAATTAAGACTGATGTAGGCCACTGTGTTCTTTGGGACCTTCAATGCTGCATACATCTTTTGGTACCCTTCCACAGATCTGTGCCTTGAAACAATCCTGTCTCGGAGCTCTACAACCAATTCCTTCGACCTCATGGCTTAGTTTTTGCTCTGACATGCGCCATCAACTGTGGGACCTTACATAGACAGGTGTGTGCATTTCCAAATCATGTCCAATCAATTGAATTTATTTACAGGTGGACTCCAATCAAGTTGTAAAAACATCTCAAGGATGAGCAATGGAAATAGGATGCACCTGAGCTCAATTTCGAGTTTCATAGCAAAGGGTCTGAATACTTATTGAAATAAGGTATTTCTGTTTCCTGTTTTCTGTTTTTAATACATTTGCAAACATTGATAAAAACATTTTTTTTGCCTTTTTCATTGTGGGGTATTGTGTGTAGATGTATGAGATGTTTTATTTATTTATTTATTTTTAGACTAAGGCTGTAACGTAACAAAATGTGGAAAAAGCTAAGGAGTCTGAATACTTTCCAAAGGCACTGTATATTTCAAGGAACATGGTGTAGAGTTTAAATGTAAGTATTTCGGGGAAGTAACACCCAACTTAACAAAAGTAGCAAATATCACAGTCACAAAGTGTGAAGAGGAACTAAACTATTTATGACTACATGCACTTCTATTACAACTACAAATTGACACTGAAATTCATCTGACAGTTTACACATTACTGATACTTTATCAGGCATTGTTGCAACACATTTCTTCCATTTCAGGCTGTGATCAGCTGCATTATTACCATGTCTTCCTTGTTCTTAAGTCAAAAATAATGTAACGGTGAAAGAGGCATCATCACTCTTCAAAAGTGGGTCTGATATGTCTGTAATACATGAAAGATTGTGGTATAGAACCATCACAAAAATATATTGAATACAACCCAGTAGGCCTCTAACGTTGATAATAAAGGGATTACCTAGTCAGTTGCACAGCTGAACATATTCAACGAAATGTGTCTTCTGCATTTAACCCTACCCTGCATATTCCTACCCTTTGCCGGCCCCTTAGATTCAAACCAGCAAACGTTCGTTACTGGCCCAACACTCTTAACTGCTAGGCTAACCTGCTGCCCATAATAAGTGCATTTAGTTCACTATACTTCTATAGTTACTATGTCAGTTGAAATAGAAATATGTCAGTTACTACAGAATATGGCAGTACCCCTTTTTGCAGCAGATCTTTCGTATTGGGTACAGGGCTTAATTTTCTCAGACCACAGAGGGCATCAAAAACAGTGAGACTGTCACGTTCTGACCATAGTTCTTGTTGTGTTTTGCTTGTTTTAGTGTTGGTCAGGACGTGAGCTGGGTGGGCATTCTATGTTGTGTGTCTAGTTTGTCTGTTTCTATGTTTGGTCTAATATGGTTCTCAATCAGAGGCAGGTGTTTTGTGTTGTCTCTGATTGGGAATATCATATAGGTGGCTTGTTTTGTGTTGGTTTGGTGGTGGTTGTTCCTGTCTTTGTGTTTTCTCTGCACCAGATAGGGCTGTATCGGTTTTGCCCATTTATTATTTTTTATCGTGTTAAGTGTTCACTGTTTATCGTTTTATTAAACATGTTGAGCACTGGCTACGCTGCGTGTTGGTCTGATCCCTGTTACACCCCTCTCTTCTCGTGAAGAGAGGGAAGGCTGCCGTTACAGAACCACCCACCAATCTCGGACCAAGCAGCGTAGCAACGGGCAGCAGCGGCAGCAGCAGCAGCAGCGGTACCAGGAGGAATGGACTTGGGAAGAGGTGTTGGACGGAAAGGGTTTGCTACACATGGGAGGAGATCCTGGCTGGTAAGGATCGCCTTCCATGGGAACAGGTGGAGGCAGCTAGGAGAGCGGAAGCAGCCGCGAAGGGGAACCGGTGTTATGAGGGAACACGGCTGGCCAGGACTGGCGGCTCTGGCAGCCAGTCCAGGAAGCCCGAGAAGAACTCCAAAATGTCTTGGGGAGGGGCTAAAGTTTTATTGTTGATAATGGGACTTTTCTTCAACTGAAAACTACTGTAGTTAATAGTTTTTGGTGTTGTTTCCTCATGTGTTTAATGCAGTTGAATGTTTCATGATAATACAGAGAAGTTTAATAACTGAAACTACTGTAGTTAATAGTTTTGGAAAATACTTTATTTTTACAGCCCTGTGTCAGATGGTACTGTATGTGCCTGGTGGTGTCACGTTCCTGACCTGTTTTATGTTATTTTTGTATGTGTTTAGTTGGTCAGGGCGTGAGTTGGGGTGGCATTTCTATGTTTTGTGTTTCTATGTTTAGGTCACTTGTAATTAGCCTTATATGGTTCTCAATCAGAGACAGGTGTTTGACGTTTTCCTCTGATTGAGAACCATATATAGGTTGGCTGTTCACACTGTTTGTTTGTGGTGATTGTCTTCCGTGTCTGTCTGCGCACCACACGGGACTGTTTCGTTTTGTTCGTCCGTTTTGATGTAGTCTGTTCCTGTTCGTGAGTTCTTCGTTTAGTTATGTAAGTTCCATGTTCAGGTCTGTCTACGTCGTTTTGTTATTTTGTAATTTTCCAAGTGTTTTTTCCTGTGTTCGTCATCGTCTTTAAATAAATTCAATATGTCATCACACCTCGCTGCATTTTGGTCGAATCCTTGCTCCTCCTCTTCGGATGAAGAGGAGGAGGAGAACCGTTACAGGTGGTTGTACATTATCAATAAGAAATTTTTCTAGTTGTACATAGAAGCAAGTTTTGGTAATGTTTTTCAAGGATGTGTCATTTTACTTTTTATTGATTGTTTTGTCACCATGGGAAAGGACTGACAAAGATTTGGAAAAGTAGAGTGGTCAAAAACATTAATTCTTCTTTCACTTTCCTTTCAATTTAACATTTTTGATTTGACAAGTGAGTGGGGATATTAGGTAGTATGTGTGATTGTAACCAATATATTTCTGTAAATAGAAAACTCATACACTGCAGAAAATGTTGGCAAAATGTAATAAAGAATTCTCATTTTTGGCTAGCCAGAGAGCTCAAATGAAATGAATCAAGAAAAATAGTACATTGTGCTTTTAAAAGTTGTGTGTTATAGACGGGTTGGTTGTTTAGCAACCAAACAGACACGTGTACAACTATGGAGTACAACAGACTGGGTTGGCTTAGATTGTTGACAACATGTAAACTATATTTAGTCTCCAATGATTGAAAATATAAATACATTTGCTCATTGAGCACTTGTTGTCTCTCAAATACATTGTTACAGTTGTTGGTTAGCTGGGTAGAATTTTTTGGGGGGCATATTAGCAAATAACAGCAACAAAAAATACACAATATCAAGTACATAAAACTTGCTTAAATGAGCCACCTACGATTCCCCACATGGCAGCTTCGTGTCGTTGTTGCTAGATATCTGGCCATCCAGAATCACCACAACACACGGCCTTCTGCCCCATTGAAATGTGCAAAGAATGCATAAATGGTATATTTTCCAACCTACCATCTCRACAAACTTCGTTCAACAGTATTTATAGGCTACAAATGGTATAAATCAGGYATGGGCAACTTTGATGGGGGTGGAGGCCACAAAAAAAAATCATCACAGGGGGCCGCAGTGGCTCAGAGGTCTGCATACCCACATCCATACCCACACATGTAGTCAGGCCCTATCCTTTTGGGGGCCCTAAGCTATATATTGTTTCCCCTACCTTGCGAGCACAACATTTTAGGTCTCCCCTCTTGACAGTGGAGAGACAAAATGTAGGTTTTGGAGGTAATTTCCTGCAACTCTACACATTTTGCCATGGGGGCGTAGAGACAAGGTTGCGTTTCAAAGCAAGTTTGCTTCAAATTCACACATTTATCCCGTGGGTGGAGAGAAAAATGTGCAGTTTTATAGCTAGTTTCCTGCAATTCTACACACTTTACCATAGGGTGGAGAGAAATGTTTGCAGTTTTTAATATGATATCTGAGTGAGAGTGACTAACAAAATCAATGGGGTCCCCTCGGTGGGTAATTCGACCATGATTACTACAAACTGTTTGCTCTACAGTCCCTTCTACAGAATAAGGCCTGCTCAAGAGACCTGTACTTAACACCACTTTTTCAACAGCAGCAACACATACAGTGCATTCGAAAANCTCTACAGTCCCTTCTACAGAATAAGGCCTGCTCAAGAGACCTGTACTTAACACCACTTTTTCAACAGCAGCAACACATACAGTGCATTCGAAAAATCTTGAGTGTGTGCTTAGGGTCGTTGTGCTGTTGGAAGTTGAACCTTCACCCCAGTCTGAGGTCCTAAGCGCTCTGGAGCAGGTTTTCAACAAGGATCTCTTTTGTACTTTGCTCCGTTCATCTCTTCCTCGATCCTGACTAGACTCCCAGTCCCTGCTGCTGAAAAACATCCCCACAGCATGATGTCAGAGTGACAATCGTGTTCTTGGTCACCTCCCTGACCAAGGCCCTTCTTCCCCGATTGCTCAGTTTGGCCGGGCGGCCAGCTCTAGGAAGAGTCTTGGTGTTCCCAAACTTCTTCCATTTAAGAATGATGTAGCCCACTGTGTTCTTTGGGACCTTCAGTGCTGCAGACATCTTCTGGTACCCGACCCCAGATCTGTGCCTTGGCACAATCTTATCTCGGAGCTCTACAAACAATTCCTTCGACCTCATGACTTATATTTTTCTCTGACATGCGCGGTCAACTGTGGGACCTTATGTAGGCAGTTGTGTGCCTTTCCAAATCATGTCCAATTAATTGAATTTACCACAGGTGGACTCCAATCAAGTTGTAGAAACATCTCAATGATGATCAATGGAAACAGGACGCACCTGAGCATAATTTCGAGTCTCATAGGAAAGGGTCTGAAAACTTATGTGAATAAGGTATTTCTGTTTGTAATACATTTGCAAACATTGCTAAAAACATTGTTTTGCCCCTGTCATTGTGGGGTATTGTGTGTAGATGTATGAGATGTTTTATTTATTTAATTCCTTTTAGAAAAAGGCTGTAACGTAACAAAATGTGAAAAAAGCTAAGGGGTCTGAATACATTCCGAAGGCACTGTATATTTCAAGGAACATGGTGTAGAGTTTAAATGTAAGTATTTCGGGGAAGTAACACCCAACCTAACAAAAGTAGCAAATATCACAGTCACAAAGTGTGAAGAGGAACTAAACTGTTTATGACTACATGCACTTCTATTACAACTACACAATGACACTGAATCACGAAAAAGAGAGGGTAAACAGAGATTCAGACCAACATGCACGTAGACGGGCGAGAGCGCACAGGCTCAACATGTTTAATAAAACGATTAAACAGTGAAACACTCTACACGATACAAACATAATAAATGTTGGCAAACCGATACAGCCCTATTCTGGTGCAGAGAAAACACAAAGACAGGAAACAACAACCCACAAACCAACACAAACAAGCCACCATTATATCGATCCCAATCAGAGACAACACAAAACACCTGCCTATTTGAGAACCCATATTAGGCCAAACATAGAACACAGACAAACTAGACCACACAACAGAGAATGCCCACCACAGCTCACGTCCGACCAACCAACCTAAAACAAGCCAAAAACACACAAGAACTAATGGTTTCAGAACAGTGGACATACCCCCCTCCTGAGGTCCGACTCGAACGCACCCCCTAAAACTCTAGGGGGGGGTCTGTGTGGGCATCTGTCCGTGTTGGCGGCTCCGGCGTGGACGAGGACACCACTCCCCATTGTCATTTGTCCCCCTCCTTTGCGTCCTTTTGAGTGGCGACCCTGCGCCGCCGACCATTGGCCTAGGGAATCCTCACCCAAGGGCCCCATCAGACTGAGGAGACAGCTCCGAACCGAGAGGTAGCTTAGGAACAGAGAGGTAGATCAGGAAAGAGAGGTAGCTCCGGACTGAATGGCATCTCCGGACTGACGTGCCAGCTCATGACTGGAGGGCAGCTCATGACTGGAGGCAGCTCATGACTGGAGGGCAGCTCATGACTGGAAGGCAGCTCATGACTGGAGGCAGCTCATGATGGAGGGCAGCTCATGACTGGAAGGCAGCTCATGACTGGAAGGCGGCCTGGACCTGACTGGCGGCTCTGGCAGCTCCTGACTGACTGGCGGCTCTGCAAGCTCCTGACTGGCGCGCTCTGCAGCTCCTGACTGACTGGCGTCTGGCAGCTCCTGGACTGTGGCTGGCGGCTCTGGCAGCTCCTGACTGGCTGGCGGCTCTGGCAGTCCTGGACAGGCTGCGGCTCTGGCAGCTCCTGACTGTACGGACGCTCTACGGCTCCTTGTCTGACGGGCGGCTCTAATGGCTCGGGACAGACGGCGCATCTGACGGCTCGGGACAGGGACGGCGGCTCAGAATGCGCTGGGCAGACGGATGGCTCAATGGCGCTGGGCAGGCAGCAGCTCAGACCTGCTGCAGGCGCACCAGTAGCCTGGTGCGTGTTGCCGGAACTGGTGTACCGTTTGGACACGACCCTCAATGGTAGTGCGGGAGCAGGAACAGGGCACACTGCACTCTCGAGGCGCACTATACACCTGGTGCGTGTGTACCGGCACTGGTGGTTTAGGCACTGGTGTTACGGGCTGGCGGCGAGGAGGTGGCACCGACTATAGCGGACCGTTGAAGGCGTACAAGAGCTCTTAAGACCGAGCCTGCCAACTTACCTGGGTTTAAATGCTCCCGTAGCCAGGCCAGTGCGGCGAGGTGAATAGCCCGCACTGGGCTGTGCTGGCGAACCGGGGACACCATTGCATAAGGCTGGTGCCATGTTACCACCGGCCCGAGGAGACGCTACTGGAGACCAGAAATGTTTGAGCCGGCTTCTGGCACCTGGCTCAATGCCCACTCTAGCCCGGCGATACGTGGAGCTGGATGTACCGCCACCGGGCTATAACACACGTAACAGGAGACACCGTGCGCCTTCCGACAACACTCGGTGTCTGCCCGTACTCTCGCTCTTCCACGGCAAGCCCCGGGAAGTTGGCGCAGGTCTTCCTACCTGACTTCGCCACACTCCCTTTAGCCCCCTCCCCAAGAAATTTTGGAGTTTCTTCTCGGGCTTCCTGGACTGGCGGCCAGAGCCGCCAGTCCTGGCAGCCGTGTTCCCTCATAACACGGTTCCCCTTCGCGGCTGCTCTTCCGCTCTCCTAGCTGCCTCCACCTGTTCCCATGGAAGGCGATCCTTACCAGCCAGGATCTCCTCCATGTGTAGCAACCCTTTCCGTCCACAACCTCTTCCCAAGTCCATTCCTCCTGTACCGCTTGCTGCTGCTGCTGCCGCTGCTGCCCGTTGCTACGCTGCTTGGTCCGAGATTGGTGGGTGGTTCTGTAACGGCAGCCTTCCCTCTCTTCACGAGAGAGAGGGTGTAACAGGGATCAGACCAACACGCAGCGTAGCCAGTGCTCAACATGTTTAATAAAACGATAAACAGTGAACACTTAACACGATACAAATAATAAATTGTGGCAAACGATACAGCCCTATCTGGTGCAGAGAAACACAAAGACAGGAAACAACCACCCACAAACCAACACAAAACAAGCCACCTATATATGATTCCCAATCAGAGACAACAAAAAACACCTGCCTCTGATTGAGAACCATAGTAGACCAAACATAGAAACAGACAAACTAGACACCACAACATAGAATGCCCACCAGCTCACGTCCTGACCAACACTAAAACAAGCAAAACACACAAGAACTATGGTCAGAACGTGACAGTCTCACTGTTTTGATGCCCTCTGTTGGTCTGAGAAATTAAGCCCTGTACCCAATACGAAAGATCTGCTGCAAAAAGGGTACTGCCATATTCTGTAAGTAACTGACATATTCTATTTCAACTGACATAGTAACTATAGTAAGTAAGTGAACTAAATGCACTTATTATGGGCAAAGGTAGCCTAGCAGTTAAGAGTGTTGGGCCAGTAACCGAAGTTTGCTGGTTTGAATCTAGGGCCGGCAAAGGGTAGGAATATGCAGGGTAGGGTTAAATGCAGAAGACACATTTCGGTTGAATATGTTCAGCTGTGCAACTGACTAGATAATCCCTTTATCATCAACGTTAGAGCTACTGGGTTGTAATCAATATATTTTTGTGATGGTTCTATACCACAATCTTTCATGTATACAGACATATCAGACCACTTTTGAAGAGTGATGATGCCTCTTTCACCGTTACTTATGTTGACTTAAGAACAAGAAGACAGTGTAATAATGCAGCTGATCACAGCCTGAAATGGAAGAAATGTGTTGCAACAATGCCTGAAAAGATCAGTAATGTGTAAACTGTCAGATTGAAT
>NC_036845.1:15030342-15037557 GCF_002910315.2 Salvelinus sp. IW2-2015
TACAAAGTATTGTGAGCCACTCCTAAAAACATACATGCTTTGTTCTCTTCATAGAGGAAGTATCTAAAGACATCTTGGCTATGCTGTTGAACCCACCACTGATTGCTGCATTTGTGATTGGCTCAGCCACAATCTGTTGTATCTTCCTGTGTTTGACAGGGAAATGTAAAAGGTACATGCATTCTATTACTGAAGTACAGTTAGTGTTATATGAGTGTTGGTGATTGTCTTTAGAAATTCATATTTCCTATCAAGAGTATCAGATATGTCAAAAGTTACAATGCATTGCACCATGTTGTAATGGAGGTGCTTGCTAACCCCTCCAACATATAGTTATTGAGACATTTTATTTATAATATTTTCCTAGATGCAAAGAGAGGATCCCAAAGGACTCAGACTCCAAAAGCTCATTCACGAACGTGGAAATGGTGGCATGTGAATACTAATAGGTGCAGTATCAGTTAATTTCTTTATTCAGCATTACCAACATTCAGTTAGCATTGACATGCCAATAGGAGTTGATTAGACAGCATAAACAGATCAGGGACCACCAAGCTAATAAAAGACTCATAACACAGTGCTTTCTGTAATCTACTCCATAGACAGATGCAGGACAGGCTGTGCGGGGCGAACAGACCCCTCTGCAGGTGGTGCTGATGGAGGGAGCTGAAAACTCAGAACCCCAGACCAGTGGAGCTGCAYGAAACTCTGCCAAAGGGGATGTGCACTGTGCCACTATCAACTACTCCCAACTGAAGAAGAAGACTCCTGAGGAGGCAGAGAAGAAAACCATCACCACATAGTACGCCAAAATCAAACGAGAGAAGAAGAAAGAAAGGGGATGGAGGAGAGGGGTGTAGTGATGATGGGGAAGGATTAGGAGAAAGAGAGCAGTAAGCCAGCATAAGAGACAGATGAGGATACTGCACTTTATTCCAACGTCAAGGCTATTATGGGTGGTGGTGAGTGACAAAGCAATTTAAGCTAGAAACGTGGGGGATAGCATACAGTACTATATAGCCATGTGTTCTTATATCATTTTCAGAATCCAGATTGAAAGTTTTATGTTGATAATGGGACTTTTCTTCAACTGAAACTACTGTAGTTAATAGTTTTGGTGTTGTTTCCTAAATTTCATCTGACAGTTTACACATTACTGATCTTTATCAGGCATTGTTGCAACACATTTCTTCCATTTCAGGCTGTGATCAGCTGCATTATTACCATGTCTTCTTGTTCTTAAGTCAACATAATGTAACGGTGAAAGAGGAATCATCACATCTTCAAAAGTGGGTCTGCGATGTCTGTTTCGTGAAAGATTGTGGTATAGAACCATCACGAAATATATATTGAATACAACCCAGTAGCCTCTAACGTTGATAATAAAGGGATTACCTAGTCAGTTGCACAGCTGAACGCATTCAACCAAAATGTGTCTTCTCCATTTAACCCTACCCTGCATATTCTTACCCTTTACCGGCCCTTAGATTCAAACCAGCACACGTTCGGTTATCTGGCCCAACACTCTAACTGCTAGGCTACCTGCCGCCCATAATAAGTGCATTTAGTACACTATACTTACTATAGTTATTTCTCGTTTAGTTGAAATAGATATGTCAGTTACTACAGAATATGGCAGTACCCTTTTTGCAGCAGATCTTTCGTATTGGGTAAGGGCTTCATGTCTCAGACCACAGAGGGCACCAAAAACAGTGAGACTATTGCCAGCTTGTCTCTATCCAATGCAAGGCATTCTCCATATAATTCACATGCACATGTTACAAACAGCCATCTTGACGTATGTACACATTTTTTAATAGAAATCTTATAGAAACTTTCTTATAGTGAAATAAAGCTGCATCTGAATATACAAGGCAGGGGATTGCAGTGTTGATCAGAGATTGGTTGATTGGTGTGGATTGGTGGGGTTTGATTGGTTAGTTGATGTGTTTGGGTTGATTATGGTCTAGATCAGTACAGTATGGCTGGGTGGTATGCAGTACAGGAGGGACTTCCTGGATTGCAGCACAGGTTTAGAGGGAGGAGTACAGACTGGGGACATGAAGTGACAGTCCATTACACCATCAGGGATCACACAGGGCTCACAGTCAATAGGAACCGGAGCACACAGAGAGAGGTAATGTGCTGATTCAGTCTTATTCTCTGCATGGATCAAAAGACAAGCTATTGAACCACTATATATTTTTTTGCCTCGTTACATTGAATGACTGTTAAAACTTGATTATGGCTATGTAATGTATGGTAATATTATTATTTTATGGATTTAAACACATGCTTCATAAGGGTTGTTAAATAGCATAAGAGAATAAATGATTTATGAATCGCAGTTAAAATAATTTTATGAGGCAATGTGAAGAAGGCATATATGAACTGTGACCATAAATGTTTCTTTGACATCACTCTCTAGCGCTTACAGGCAAAATACATCTTTAAGTTGAATAAAAGTGCTAAAGGTTTGTTATGAAAATGCCAATGTAGCCTCATAAAGGTGTAATGAAATATTAATAATCCGATGTGTACTGCTAATATGTTGTTTATTATGCACACAACATTTATATTCTATTTCAACACTCGTGCTTGTGCTTCCAGACAGTAGACAGAGACAGAGATAGTGACCAATTAGAGAAAGAGGAGAGAGACCCGGTGTTGTGATTGACTTATAGAGGCAGTAGAGGCAGGATGTTGGGTCCTCATCGGGCAGCTCTACTTCTCTCTCTGACCAGAGAGAACACACGTGCCAAGTAAGGTCCTTTTTATACTACTATTGTTTATATAAATTTGGCATAACCTCAACAGATATACTATGTATATTATTTTTTTCTACGAACAAGTGAAGTTAGTAATCAGTGCTTCTTGTATTATCATGACTGTATTAATATCCCTCCGTCAGATGAAGGACCCTCCACAACCACATCAACATCACTTCAGTTTCATGCAGAAGAATAACACCAACAGGCTGGATAATGTGCTGTTATTCCACTGTTCTCGTTCACTCACCTTGATGACTTCAAACCTGCTCACTCAGCAAATATGGTTTGAAATGCCCTGATACCAAACGTTCTTATAAAAGTCGCCCACGGTCTCTATTTTCCACTCAAGAAATCCTCTAAGCTCAGGAGGGTTTATAGACAGTCGAGTGTCACTACTGGAGACAGACTGAGAAAAGAGAACTGGCAAGTTAATCATCAACGACATCAACTAAGACTGATAATGGAGACTATCAATTCAAGACTGTTCGAACATTTACACAGTGGAAATAGAAGTACATTTAGTTCACAGGAAGAAAATGAAATTTGCAGTGAAACAGGTACAGCATGACTATTAAACTGGTTAGTTACAGTGACAATGAGTATTACTTTAAGGTGTAAATTAATCATGTACACTGACTGCGACCATACGTAGATCAATTATACAAAGCCAAAGATTTCCCCAAGTCTCATTTTCAAAGTGCTTATTTTTCTAAAGAACCGGCACTATGCATTTAAATACTTTATATGAGTATATGTTTCTGCTATAAGCGTGAATTAAATGTAAGGTAAATTCTATTTGAGCCAACGTGCATTTACCATGAATACGGGAGCATTCCCTCTAAATGTAAATCACTGCTATGTGTGGATCTTCACGATCCTGATTGATTCTTAGCCTCAGTCTTGTTTCTATTTTCCTGTTGCCAGCTTTGACCAGAAAGCCCATCACGTGTTGACTCCTCCTCTTACAGAAGGGAGAACACAGCGACCCTGACCTGCAACCGCCCCGCGGGAATGTCTGTCTGGAACTCTCCTAACTCACATGGGACAGTGGAGGAGGGACAGGAGAACTCAACATCACTGTCGCTCAGGAGAAGAAGGAGACTCCACACATACAAAAGAGCAGAGGATCTTGACAACGCTCCTATCAGACCCTAGCTTCGTCACTTAACTTACCCTTGGAGAAGCTACAGTATGCGAAGTACTTATAAGACATCACCACTGGACAGACTTCGATGTGACTAGTACCTCATCAGACCTTACTTCTGACAACTCCAATTGCTTTTGTATCGGAGCTGGCATGTCCTAACAAAGGAATACCAACTAGGGCAGTAATTTGAATCTTGATGAGCGTGCAATCATCGACTTAATCACCGTTGTGTGTTAGGTTATAATGAAGCTATTATATTTATTTAGATGTGAAGGAACCCAAGATCTCTGGTAGTAAACACGTGAGAGAGGGGTGGATACCCTGAATCTTGTTTGCTTTGTTGAAAGCTAGCCCACTCAACCACCATCTATCACTGGAGTAAGAATGGGACAACAACCTTTGGAGCAGATAACTCTGGACTGGCCGCTTCACTATTCTACTGACAAGAGAAACATGCAGGGGAGTATGTGTGTAAAGCTCAAACCTACAGGATCTGGACCAGCTTCCATTGTTGTCACTGTGATGTGTTGAGTACAAACAACACTGTATCAAACTGAGTTAAAAATAGCTTGAAACATGTTTACTTGAAGTTTGTCCATGAATATATCTTCCCCGTCTGCGTCCTTCTTTAGACCATCAGTGATTTCTCAATGCTTTCTGGGTGTGTCATTCCAGGCCAAGGTCATGCTGTGTGTGTGTCAGTCAGGGGGTCCCTTACCTCTCATAGCTGGCTAACACTGAGGAGTACTCCGTCACTAAATCAGTGTTTGAGGGGGTCATCTAGTCGAACACCCTCACATCAGGATGCCCATGTCGGACACCCACAACACTACTGTGGAGTGTTGTCAGCGAAATGAAGTGGGCAGAGTGAGAGAGAAGCTGCAAGTCACCCAAAAAGAGAGCCAAGGAAAGCAAGGAGGTAAGGTATAAGTTGTTACTCTTGTTAGACGAGCACAGCTTCCCAATCCCACCCATATGTATGCAGCATAGAGGTTTTATATGCTTTGAGTGAGAAAATATAATGTTTTAATTTATTAAAAAGAAAATCAGCGGACTCTACAGTCCCTTCTACAGAATAAGGCCTGCTCAAGAGACCTGTACTTAACACCACTTTTTCAACAGCAGCAACACATACAGTGCATTCGAAAAGTATTCAGACCCCTTGACTTTTTCCACATTTTGTTACATTACAGCCTTATTCTAAAGTTAATTAAATTGTTTCCCCCCCTGATCAATCTACAGACAATACCCCATAATGAGAAAGCAAAAACAGGTTTTTAGAAATGTTGGCAAAATTATTACAAATAACAACTGAAATATCACATTACATAAGTATTCAGACCATTTACTCAATACTTTGTTGAAGCTCCTTTGGCAGCAATTACAGCCTCAAGTCTTCTTGGGTATGACGCTACAAGCTTGGCACACTTGAATTTGGGGAGTTTCTCCCATTCCTCTCTGCAGATCCTCTCAAGCTCTGTCAGGTTGGATGGGGAGCGCCGCTGCACAGCTATTTTCAGGTCTTTCCAGAGATGTTCGTTCAGGTTCAAGTCTGGGTTCTGATTGGGCCACTCATTCAGAGACTTGTCCCGAATCCACTCCTGTGTTATCTTGAGTGTGTGCTTAGGGTCGTTGTCCTGTTGGAAGTTGAACCTTCACCCCAGTCTGAGGTCCTAAGCGCTCTGGAGCAGGGTTTCAACAAGGATCTCTCTGTACTTTGCTCCATTCATCTCTTCCTCGACCCTGACTAGACTCCCAGTCCCTGCCGCTGAAAAACATCCCCACAGCATGATGTGGCCACCACCATGCTTCACTGTGGGAATGGTACCAGGTTTCCACCAGACCTGACGCTTGGCATTCAGGCCAAACAGTTAAATCTTGGTTTCATCAGACTAGAGAATCTTGTTTCTCCTTGTCTGAGAGTCTTTAGGTGCATTTTGGCAAAGTCCAAGTGGGCTATCATGTGCCTTTTACTGAGAAGTGGCTTCCATCTAGCCAACCTACCATAAAGGTTTGATTGGTGGAGTGCTGCAGAGATGGTTGTCCTTCTGGAAGGTTCTCCCATCTCCACAGAGGAAATCTGGAGCTCTGTCAGAGTGACCATCGGGTTCTTGGTCACCTCCCTGACCAAGGCCCTTCTTCCCCGAATGCTCAGTTTGGCCGGGTGGCCAGCTCTAGGAAGAGCCTTGGTGTTCCCAAACTTCTTCCATTTAAGATTGATGTACGCCACTGTGTTCTTTGGGACCTTCAATGCTGCAGACATCTTCTGGTACCCGACCCCAGATCTGTGTCTTGGCACAATCCTATCTCGGAGCTCTACGAACAATTCCTTCGACCTCATGGCTTATATTTTTCTCTGACATGCGTGGTCAACTGTGGGACCTAATATAGACAGGTTTGTGCATTCCCAAATCATTTCCAATAAATTGAATTTACCACAGGTGGACTCCAATCAAGTTGTAGAAACATCTCAAGGATGATCAATGGAAACAGGACGCACCTGAGCATAATTTCGAGTCTCATAGGAAAGGGTCTGAAAACGTATGTGAATAAGGTATTTCTGTTTGTAATACATTTGCAAACATTGCTAAAAACATTGTTTTGCCCTTGTCATTGTGGGGTATTGTGTGTAGATGTATGAGATGTTTTATTTATTTATTTATTTTTAGAATAAGGCTGTAACGTAACAAAATGTGGAAAAAGCTAAGGGGTCTGAATACTTTCCAAAGGCACTGTATATTTCAAGGAACATGGTGTAGAGTTTAAATGGAAGTATTTCGGGGAAGTAACACCCAACCTAGCAAAAGTAGCAAATATCACAGTCACAAAGTGTGAAGAGGAACTAAACTGTTTATGACTACATGCACTTCTATTACAACTACACAATGACACTGAAAGCAGTTAAGAGTGTTGGGCCAGTAACCGAACGTTTGCTGGTTGAATCTAAGGGGCCGGTAAAGGGTAAGAATATGCAGGGTAGGGTTAAATGGAGAAGACACAATTTTGGTTGAATGCGGTCAGCTGTGCAACTGACTAGGTAATCCCTTTATTATCAACGTTAGAGGCTACTGGGTTGTATTCAATATATTTTCGTGATGTTCTATACCACAATCTTTCACGTAAACAGACATCGCAGACCCACTTTGAAGAGTGATGATTCCTCTTTCACCGTTACATTATGTGACTAAGAACAAGAAGACATGGTATAATGCAGCTGATCACAGCCTGAAATGGAAGAAATGTGTTGCAACAATGCCTGATAAAGTATCAGTAATGTGTAAACTGTCAGATTGAATT
>NC_036845.1:15037791-15040849 GCF_002910315.2 Salvelinus sp. IW2-2015
GGTTTGATTGGTTAGTTGATGTGTTTGGGTTGATTATGGTCTAGATACAGTACAGTATGGCTGGGTGGTATGCAGTACAGAGGGACTTCCTGGATTGCAGCACCAGGTTAGAGGGAGGAGTAACAGACTGGGGACATGAAGTGACAGTTCACACCCATCAGGGACTCACACAGGGCTCACAGTCAATAGGAASKGAGAGCACACAGAGAGAGGTAATGTGCTGATTCAGTCTTATTCTCTGCATGGATCAAAAGACAAGCTATTGAACCACTATATATTTTTGCCTCGTTACATTGAATGACTGTTAAAACTTGATTATGGCTATGTAATGTAATGGTAATARTATTAWTMTATGGAWTTAAAACACATTGCTTCATAAGGCTTTAAATAGCATAYGAATAAATATTTATSAATGCAGTTAAATATATTTATGAGCAATTGTGAAGAAGGCATCATATGAACRMTGAKCATAAATGTTTCTTTGACATCCTCTCTAGGCATTACAGCAAAATACATCTTAMTTGAATAAAAGTGCTAAGAAGGTTGTTATGAATGCCAATGTAGCACTCATAAAGGTGTAATGAAATATTKATATCCGATGTGTACTGCTYTATGTTGTTATTATCACAACACCATTTCATATTCTATTTCACACTCGTCTTGTGCTCCAGACCAGTAGACAGAGACAGAGATAGTGACCATTAGAGAAAGAGGAGAGAGACCCCGGTGTTGTGGTTGATTCATAGAGGCAGTAGAGGCAGGATGTGGGTCCTCATCTGGGCAGCTCTACTTCTCTCTCTGACAGAGAGAACCACYTGCCAAAGTAAGGTCCTTTTATCACTACTATTGTTATATACATTTGGCATACATCCCAACAGATACTATGTCATATTATTTTTTTCTACGAACAAGTGAAGTAGTATCAGTGCTTCTTGTATTACTCATGACTGTATTAATTTCCCTCCGTCAGATAAGGACCCTCCAGCACCAATCAACATCACCTTCAGTCCAGCAGAGATAACACCACAGGCTGGACTATGTGCTGTTATTCCATGTTCGTTCACTCACCTTGATGACTTCACTGCTCACTCAGCAATATGGTTTAAATGCCCTGATACACAACGTTCTATAAAAGTCGACARGGTCTCTATTTTCCACTCAAYAAATTCCTCTAAAGCTCAGGAGGGTTATAGAAGMCGAGTGTCACTACTGGAGACAGACCTGASAAAGAAGAACTGCAGTATAATCATCAACGACATCACMAAGACTGATYATGGAGACTATCAATTAAGACTGTRCGGAACATTTAACAGTGGAAATAGAAGTACATTTASWTCKCGAGAGAAAATGAAAATTGCAGTGAAAGGTACAGCATGACTATTACTGTTAGTTACAGTGACATGAGTATTACTTTAGTGTAATTAATCATGTACACTGACTGCAACATACGTAGATCCAATTTACAAAGCCCAAGATTTCCCCAAGTCTCCCATTTCAAAGTGTTTATTTTTCTAAACCGGCACTATGATTTCATACTTTATATGAGTATATGTTTCTGCTGTTTTCTACATGGATACAAAATCCATGTTATAGCGTGACTTAAATGTAAAGGTAAATTCCTATTGAGCCAACGTGCATTTACCATGAATACGGGAGCATTCCCTCTAAATGTAAATCACGCTATTGTGRGGATCTTCCACGATCCTGATTGAATCTAGGCCTCAGTCTGTGTTTCAATTTCCTGTCTCCAGCTCTGACCCAGAAGCCCTCAGTGTTGACTCCTCCTCTGACAGAAGGAGAACCAGCGACCCTGACCTGCACTGCCCCGGGGATCTGCTCTGGAACTCCTCCTAACATCACATGGACATGGAGAGGGACAGGAGACAACATCACTGCGCTCAGAGACAACACCACTATGCAAAAGAGAGAGGATCTGGCCAGCGTCACAACAACCCACTTCTCAACTTTGAACTTTACACCTTCAGCAGAGCACCACACCACCAAGGTCACGTGCCAAGTGACATTCAAAGGGAACGTCACCACTGAGGAGACAGTGACTTTGAATGTGACTCGTAAGTAGCCTACATCATCTGACCTTACTTTGAACAACCCAACCTTTTGTTGTGCTTCAACAGTTAATTTTCATGACCATGATTAACTGATTATATACTTTATTTTCTAGATGTGAAGGAACCCAAGATCTCTGGTAGTAACACAGTGAGAGAGGGTGATACCCTGAATCTGTCTTGCTTTGTTGACAGCTACCCACCACCACCATCTATCACCTGGAGTAAGAATGGGACAACAGCTTTGGAACAGAATAACTCTGGACTGGCCGCTCTCACCATCTCTAACATGACAAGAGAACATGCAGGGGAGTATGTGTGTAAAGCTCAACACCTCAACAGGACTCTGACAGCTTCCATTGTTGTCACTGTGATGTGTGAGTACAAACAACACTGTACAAACCTGATTAAAAATAGCTTGAAACATGTTTACTTGAAGTTGTCCATGATATATCTTCCCCGTCTGTCTCTCTTTAGACCATCCAGTGATTCTCAATGCTTCTGGGTGTGTCATCCAGGCCAAGGTCATGACCTGTGTGTGTGTCAGTCAGGGGGTCCCCTTACCTCTCATAGGCTGGCTTAACACTGAGGAGTACTCCCTCACTAAATCAGTGTTGAGGTCCTCAGTGAACACCACCATCAGGATGCATGTCGGAAACCACACCAACACTACTGTGGAGTGTGTCAGCGCAAATGAAGTGGGCAGAGTGAGAGAGAAGCTGCAAGTCACCCAAAAAGAGAGCCAAGGAAAGCAAGGAGGTAAAGGTATAAGTTGTTACTTTGTTAGAGAGCAACAGCTTCCCAATCCCACCCAATATGTATGCAGCATAGAGGTTTTATATGCTTTGAGTGAGAAAATATAATGTTATTATTTCATTTAAAAAGAAAATCAGAGGATACAAAGTATTGTGAGCCACTCCTAAAAACATACATGCTTTGTTCTCTTCATAGAGGAAGTATCTAAAGACATCTTGGCTATGCTGTTGAACCCA
>NC_036845.1:15046108-15110428 GCF_002910315.2 Salvelinus sp. IW2-2015
TGATAATGGAGATATCAATTAAGACTGTTCGGAAATTTAACAGTGGAAATAGAAGTCATTTAGTTCAGAGAGAAAATGAAAATTGCAGTGAAAGGTCAGATGATATTACTGTTAGTTACAGTGACATGAGTATTACTTTAGTGTAATTAATCATGTACACTGACTGCAACATACGTAGATCCAATTTACAAAGCCAAGATTTCCCAAGTTCCATTTAAAGTGCTTATTTTTCTAAACCGGCACTATGATTTCATACTTTATATGAGTATATGTTTTGCTAATGCGTGACTTAAATGTAAAGGTAATTCCTATTGAGCCAAGTGCATTTACCATGAATACGGGAGCATTCCCTCTAAATGTAAATCACGCTATTGTGTGGATCTTCCACGATCCTGATTGAATCTAGGCTCTAGTCTGTGTTCTATTTCTGTCTCCAGCTCTGACCCAGAAGCCCTCAGTGTTGACTCTCCTCTTACAGAAGGAGAACAGCGACCCTGACCTGCACGCCCCGGGATCTGCTCTGGAACTCCTCCTAACATCACATGGACATGGAGAGGGACAGGAGACAACATCATGCGCTCAGAGAAAACACCATATACAAAAGAGAGAGGATCTGACCAACGTCACAACAACCACTTCTCAACTTTGAACTTTACACCTTCAGCAGAGCACCACACAAAGGTCACGTGCCAAGTGACATTCAAAGGGAACATCACCACTGAGGAGACAGTGATTTGAATGTGACTCGTAAGTAGCTACATCATCTGACCTTACTTTGATCAACAACTTTTGTTGTGCTTCAACAGTTATTTTCATGACATGATTAACTGATTATATACTTTATTTTCTAGATGTGAAGGAACAAGATCTCTGGTAGTAACACAGTGAGAGAGGGTGATACCTGAATCTGTCTTGCTTTGTTGAAAGCTAACACCACACATCTATCACTGGAGTAAGAATGGGACAACACTTTGGAACAGAATACTCTGGACTGGCGCTTCACCATCTAACATGAACGAGACATGCAGGGGAGTATGTGTGTAAAGCTCAACACCTAAAAGGATTCTGACGCTTCCATTGTTGTCACTGTGATGTGTGAGTACAACAACACTGTACAAACCTGATTAAAAATAGCTTGAACATGTTACTTGAAGTTGTCCATGATATATCTTCCCCGTTGTCTGTCTTTTTAGACATCAGTGATTCTCAATGCTTCTGGTGTGTCATCCAGGCCAAGGTCATGACTGTGTGTGTGTCAGTCAGGGGGTCCCCTTACTTTCATAGGCTGGCTTAACACTGAGGAGTACTCCCACTAAATCAGTGTTGAGGTCCTCAGTGAACACACCATAGGATGCATGTCGGAAACCACCAACACTACTGTGGAGTGTGTCAGCGCAAATGAAGTGGGCAGAGTGAGAGAGAAGCTGCAAGTCACCCAAAAGAGAGCAAGGAAAGCAAGGAGGTAAAGGTATAAGTTGTTACTTTGTTAGAGAGCAACAGCTTCCCAATCCACCAATATGTATGCAGCATAGAGGTTTTATATGCTTTGAGTGAGAAATATAATGTTATTTATTTCATTTAAAAAGAAAATCAGAGGATACTACAAAGTATTGTGAGCCACTCCTAAAAACATACATGCTTTGTTCTCTTCATAGAGGAAGTATCTAAAGACATCTTGGCTATGCTGTTGAACCCATCACTGATTGCTGCATTTGTGATTGGTGCAGCCTTCTCAGCCACCATCTGTTGTATCTTCCTGTGTTTGACAGGGAAATGTAGAAGGTACATGCATTCTATTACTGAAGTACAGTTAGTGTTACATGAGTGTTGGTGATTGTCTTTAGAAATTCATATTTCCTATCAAGAGTATCAGATATGTCAAAAGTTACAATGCCTTGCACCATGTTGTAATGGAGGTGCTTGCTAAATCCTCCAACATAGTTATTGAGACATTTTATTTATAATATTTTCCCTAGATACAAAGAGAGGATCCCAAAGGACTCAGACTCCAAAAGCCCTTTAACGAACCTGGCGATGGTGGCATGTGAAGACCAACAGGTGCAGTACCAGTTTCCTTCTTCATTCAGCTTTACCAACATTCAGTTAGCATTGACAGCATAAACAGATCTTGGACCACCAAGCTAACAAGATTCCTAACACAGTGCTTTCTGTAATCGACTCCCTAGACGGATGCAGGACAGGCTGTGCGGGGCGAACAGACCCCTCTGCAAGTGGTGCTGATGGAGGGATCTGAAAACACAGAACCCCAGACCAGTGGAGCTGCAGGAAACTCTGCCAAAGGGGATGTGCACTACGCCACTATCAACTACTCCCTGCTGAAGAAGAAGACTCCTGAGGAGGCAGAGAAGGAGACCACCACCGCAGAGTCAGAGTACGCCAAAATCAAACGAAAGAATAAGAAAGAAGGGGATGAAGATGGAGGAGAGGGGAGTGGTGTGATGGACGAGGAGGAGAACGAGCCAGCAGCAGAGACAGATGAGAATACAACGCTTTACTCCAACGTCAAGGCTATTATGGGTGGTGGTGAGTGACACAGCAATTTCGCTAGAAACGTGGGGGATAGCATGCAGTATTATATAGCCATGTGTTCTTATATCATTTCCTGAATCCAGATTGAAAGTTTTATGTTGATAATGGGACTTTTGTTCAACTGAAACTACTGTAGTTTTGGTGTTGTTTCCTCATGTGCTGAATCCAGTTTGAATGTTTTACGATAGTACAGAGATGTTGTTTAATAACTGAAACTACTGTAGTTAATAGTTTTGGTAAATGKTTTATTTTACAGCCCTGTGTCAGATGGTACTGTATGTATCTGGTGGTTGTACATTTTCAATAAGAATATTTTCTAGTTGTACAAAAAAGGAAATTTTGGTAATGTTTTTTAAAAGTTTTTCAAGGAAGTGTCATTTTACTTTTGTAACGATTGTGTTTTGTCACCATGAGGAAGGATTGACAAAGATGTGGTTTGGAAAAGTAGAGAGGTCAAACCATTTCTTTTTTTTCTCCTCTTTCCTTTCATTTTTGCATTTTGATTTGACAAGTGGGTGGGGATATTAGGTAGTATGTGTGGATGTAATCAATATATTTCTGTAAATAGAATACTGATACACTGGCGAAAATGTTGGCAAAATGTTATTTAAGAATTCTCATTTTGGGCTAGCCAGAGAGCTCAAATGAAATGAATCAAGAAAAAAAGTACATTGTGCTTTTAAAAGTTGTGTGCTATAGACGGGTTGGTTGTTTAGCAACAAAACAGATGTGCGCACAACAATAAGGTAAAACAGACGGGTTGGCTTAGATTGTTGACAACATGTAAACTATATTTAGTCTCCAATGTTTAAAAATATAAAAATCATTTGTACAATGAGCACATGTTTTTTCTCAAATACATTGTTAGTTGTCTGGTTAGCTAGGTAGCATTTTATTTGTGCCAAATTAGCAAATAACACACAAAAAAAGACATTTCACGAACAACATAAAACTTGCTGAAACGAGCCACCTACAATTCCCCACATGGCAGCTTCGTGTCGTTGTTGCTAGATATCTGGCCATCCAGAATCATCACAACGGCTACAAGTGCCATCACACGGCCTTCTGCCCCATTGAAGCGTGTGTATCGTTTTAATGACATTGTCAGCTAACCCGTTTATGAGAATATTTTTCTATTCATAAGTGTGCATTATTGCAGTATTGTTTTACATTGAGGCACTAGCTTACTTAATCTTTTTTTTGTATTTTCATTTGTTTGTTCTCTGAAACCTGTTAAAAGAATGTATAAATAGTATTTTTTCCAACTTACCATAGTTCATTCAACAGTAATTATAGGCTACCAATTGTATAAATCAGGAATGGGCAACTTTGATGGGGGTGGAGGCCACAAGAAAAAAATCATCACAGGGGGCCGCAGTGGCTCAGAGGTCTGCATACCCACACATGAAGTCAGAGCCGGCCCTATCCTTTTGGAGGCCCCAAGTTAAATGTTGTTTCCACCACCTTGCGAGCACAACATTTTACGTCTCCCCTCTTGAGGGTGGAGAGAAAAAATGAGGTTTTAGAGTTAATTTCCTGCAATTCTACACATTTTGCCATGGGGTGTAAAGAAAAGGTTGCAGTTTTAAAGCAAGTTTGCTTCAAATCCACACATTTTCCCATGGAGCGGAGAGAAATATTTGCAGTTTTATAGTTAGCCTCCTGCAATTTTACACATTTTGCCATAGTGTGAAGAGAAATGTTTGCAGCTTTTAATATGATCGCTGAGTGAGAATGACTAACAAAATCAATGGGGCCCCCTCGGTCGATAACTCAACCATGATAACTACAAGTTTAGATAGCTGGCCGCTAGACTAACTTACCAATCTTTTTTTTTTTGCTGACATGGGCTAATTGAGTAACTATCAGTGACTGACATAACAAGAGAGAAACTGCTGATGCACAACCAAATTTCGAAATTACACCTTGTTTATTCTACTATTCTAACTCTCAACAGTAAGCTGAGACCCTGACTGAGTTCCCCTCATCATCTTTGATGACTACAACCGTTTTTTTGTTTTTGTACCATCATCTTTGAAATGCAAGAGAAAGGTCATGATGTATTATTCCAGCCCGGGTGCAATTGAGATATTGGCCTCTAGATGGCAGCAGTGTACGTGCAAAGTTTTAGTCTGATCCAATGAACCATTGCATTTATGTTCAACATTTTGTATCTAGACTGCCGAAATGTACCTAATTTCTTTATTAATAACTTTTCATGTTCAAAACTGTGCACTCTCTTCAAGCAATAGCATGGTATTATTTCACTGCAATAGCTACTATAAATTAGACAGTGCAGTTAGTTTAACAAGAATTTAAGCTTTCTGCCAATATCAGATATGTCTATATCCTGGGAAATGTTCTTGTTACTTACAACCTCATGCTAATCGCATTAGCCTATGTTAGCTCAACTGTCCCGCAGAGGACCCACCAATCCTGAAGAAGTTTTTAACCCATAGGAAGTCCCACCCAGTTGACTACTTCAAAATAGTTTAAGTCCTCAATGGCTCTGCCTGTGCTACAACCGGCCTTTGGGCTCTAGAGTCCACTATCCAGTGGCGACCCGTCTTTCAGGGCAGGTGGGGCAGAGCCTTACCTGTTTAGCAAAAAAAATAATATTTACATATTTTGCTGTTGCTTGTTTTGGATGTTATTTTGACATTAATACGTGTCACATATCAGTATGCAAACAATGTAAAAAAAAAAAAGAAGATAATTGAGTTAATAAACATGGTATCTTTTTTGCTTTCTTGAGTAAGGCAGCTCCAAAATGCAGGTGTTTCAGCCTAGCTCAGTCCTTTCTGTGGTGGTGGGGCAGCCAGCAGAAAATATGGAGCGTAGGGTTTGGTAATGTTCTCTAGTTAAGCCACAATTGGCTCAGTGTTCTGTCACACATGGGGACACTACGGCACCGAAAAATCTATGGGTAGAGCTCGAAAATTCAAGCCCATTGGGTGCTGCCATAGATTTACATTAGAAATGCCCATCCAAGAAGGCTCAAGGTCATTGGCTACAGATAAAATGATATCAAATCAGTGTCATGACGTTGGCCTGGGGGTAGGTTTATGACAGTCATAAATACCTCTTCCCCCCCTTTCCTCTTCCTACTCTACTGATGTGACATTAGAAAACCCCTTTGGTTAAAGAAGCCTTGAATTCAAATCCCCTGCTAGCAATTACTAACGTGAAATTACAGTGCACTGAATTGTGTTAGTTAGCTCGTCATTAACGTGACTAGCTAAGCCAGCAAACACTTGATTAATTTGCCGAAATAGGCTTTAAATACATTAACGGCAAAATAAATATGTACATAGTCACATTCGCTAATGACTTTGGGATATATGAACCAGTTTTCAAAAGACACTATTGTGTTATACAGTTTTAAATAGTTTTTGTGTACAGCGTAAGGAGACATGAACCTGCCCTCAGAATATCTCTCTCGGACTGAAGAGGAGGCAGACCAACGTTCCAAATAGGGGAGAAGCACTCAAAACCCACTAGTTGTTCATTCAAGGAAAATAATATAACAAAGTTAAGTCTGAAGACCTCTCGTATTGCCAACCTTACGACAATGGGAGTAATTATTTTTATGAATTCGACAACACATAATGAAAGGAAACTTTATTAATATCACACTCTTTTCTGAAGTGAAAGGTTTCACCCACCACTCTGACCACGAACGGCGATGTTCTTTGATATTACGTTGCACGCAGCGCGAGTCAGGTTGATGGAAACTCTACATTTTCACTTTGTCACAGTTGCTAACGAGTCTGTTTTGTTTCTAAACAACCAACCCATCTATTGAACCTCCTACAGTTTTGATAGCAGGCTTAGATGTCACTACTTATCTCCAAATTAAGCAGTTAGGGATAATGTTGCCCAGACCTCAAGAGACAGATAAATATGTGTGTATTCTGGTGTTTGGACATGAATTGAATTGCCAATCAAGGATTAATTGAATTAAATCAATAAAGTGTTTAAGGGACAAATTACGTATTTCCTGCCTTGTTTACTATATCTGCATGCATATTGATAAGTTAACAACTATATGCTTAACAATAGTAAGACATTTCTATTCTACCAGTGCTGTGCTTCTGAGAAAGGATGGTTCCCCTTTAGCTCCCCGCAGCTGGTCTAGGGGTATAGTCAAGTACATGGGGCGACTCGGGATCGAGATAAACTTGAGGAACAGAAATCATCTTTGCTTCTGAGTTACTTGGTCACGTGGCATAAGACAAAGAGCCTCTGAGAGTGACCACAGTTCTTCAGTCCATCCTGTTCTTTTTGTATCTTCCAAGGGCACAGCTGTGTGGAGATATGAAGAGAACAGAGGCTAGCTTGAACAGAAAGGAGTAACGGAACTGGCGGCGTTATCACTTGTTTGTGCGCTAAGACCTCACACAGCCGATACACATAACCACAAGAAGAAAACAAGGTAGCTTATGATGCCCCGATCTGCCGGAAGGGTGGAACCAGCCATGACTAAGCATTTTTAGGTCTCCTATATAAGACCTCTGTATTTTCTGTATGATTAAGCTCTTGGTCTTACACTCGAGAGTGTGGGGTCGTCCAGCTTCATTACTGCAATTCTTATGAAATAAAGGTTGGTTGTTTGAAGAAATAACAAAGTCTCTCTCAGTTAGTTTTAAAATGTTTCTTAAATCATCCAGGATTGAAGCAGGTTTGTGGTGTTTGCTGTATGCCCTATGCTAATGACCTTCCTCCAGTCTCCTGCAGCCATGACGGCAGATGTTATACTGTATCTGACAGCCTGAACCTCCTGGAGACTTTCAAAGAGTCCATCGAGAACAACAAGCTCTACGTCAAAGATGTTGAGGAGGACCTCCTGATAAGCCGGATCAACCAGGCCGGATCTCCGGATCTCTGACCAGGAGGCTGCCTTTATCAACACCCTCCGTAAACTGGGGTCTGATGATGAAGGGACCGCCCTCCACCTCTACACCACCACTCCAGAAGAGCTGGCCATCTACCCAACCCCAAACACCCAGACTTCTGCCTGTGGGACCTGCCACCCATGCCCGCAGCCTCGCCCTTTGACCCGGAGGCGTAAATGGAGCGGGTCAAGTTCCTGCTGTACAACATGGTGGTCATGGCGTTCACTCAGAGTCTCCAGGCCAACAGCGTGGTGGAGTTCCTGGAGTTTCTCTCGGTGCAGAGGGACATGGTGTACCTCAGAGAAGGACACGGAGAAGAGCCTGGAGAGACGGGAGGCCAGCCTGAAGGTGCTGAAGGCCCAGGGGGTGGCCCTGCCTAAGGTGTTCATGATGAGTCCCTCCTGTCTGGAGAAACTTGACTTCCCAAACCTCCTGGATGAGAGGGAGAGAGACCTCCCAGAGATCAGAGCCCACACTTTCCTCCTGGCCCTGACCACTCTCTCCCAAGCCCTGTGTCACCCAGAAGAAGGACGCCTTCAAGCCCCAGTGTGGGCGGTCACCTCGCTCTGTGGTGGGGTGTCAGACATCCCTGTGCCCCTGGCGGCCTGCATGGCGGATGCCAGCATGTGAGGATGCTCACCAAGGCCAGGGCCTCGCTCTGTTTGGATGACGAGTCCGTAGAGCGTTTGGCAGGGCAAAGTGGCGTGGACCCTATTTCATGAACATGATTAACTGACTGTGTGAGCACTTTGTTTTCTAAGCCTTGAAATAATTGAGACATGGATTGTGTATGTGTGCCATTCAGAGGGTGAATGGGCAAGACAAAATGTTTAAGTGCCTTTGAACGGGGTATGGTAGTAGGTACCAGGCTCAAAATTGGGAATATGTTCTTAATGTTTTGTACACTCAGTGTATTTCAGTGGTGGTCGGTGCCATTTAAGATGAGGGAGGACGCTATTTTTTTTCATGAGCATGGCTGTCACGCCCTGGCCTTAGTTATCTTTGTTTTCTGTAATATTTTGGTTAGGTCAGGGTGTGACAGGGGGGATGTTTGTGTATAGTTGTCTCGTCTGGGGTGGTTGTATGGTATAGGGGGTTTTGGGAGAGTATATGGGTTTGTGTTGAGTGTAGGTGTCTAGGTAAGTCTATGGTTGCCTGAATGGTTCTCAATCAGAGACAGCTGTCATTCATTGTCTCTGATTGGGAGCCATATTTAAGGCAGCCATAGACAGTAGGCTTTTGTGGGTAATTGTCTATGTTGAACGTTAGTAGCTTGTGTGTGCACTTTCGTTTATAGCTTCACGTTTGTTTGTTTTGTTAGTTTTTTGTAAGAGTGTTTCGTTTCGTGTTACGTCTTCGTCAAAATAAAAGGAAGATGTATTTCTCTCACGCTGCGCCTTGGTCTCCTCACTACGACGATCGTGACAATGGCCTTATTCTATTACACCATCATCTAACTTCACCTGGAGTAAGAATGGGACAACAGCTTTGGAACAGAAAAAATCTGGACTGGCCGCTCTCACAATCTCTAACAAGAGAACATGCAGGGGAGTTTGTGTGCTCAACACCTCCATAGGACTTCCAGCTTCCACTGTTGTAACTCCAATGTGTAAGTACAAACAGCATTGTACAAACTTGATTGAAACATACACGTTGACATGACATGGAATCACTTATCTGTCATGTTGACATCAATCTATCACTGATACCTCTCTCTTCAATGTCTTTTTCCAGATCGTCCTGTGATGCTCAATGGCTCTGGGTGTGTGGTCCAGGCAGAGGTCATTATCTGTGTGTGTGTGTCACTCAGGGTGTTCCCTTACCCCTCATAGAGTAGCCACTGCTGGAGCTCAACACCATCAGCCTGCCTGTTGGGAACCACACCAAAAACATCACTGTGGTGTGTGTCAGCAGAAATACGGTGGTAGGAGTGAGCGAGAAGTTGCAGGTCACCCAAAAAGGAGGGAAACAGAGGTGCGATAATTTAAAGAAAAAATATGCAGATATTTTTTTCTAGTAGACTATATTAACTTGTGCACAGCTTGCAATTGTGTTGTGTGACGGTTGGAGTGTGGTTATTGCAAGACTTCAAAGACTGCTCTAATGACACTGTTTCTCTCTTCATTGTAGATCTTTCTGAAGGATGTGGGAATGCAGTTCTCCCCTGGACCATAGCTGGTGTGTCTCTCAGCTAATATATTTCACATCTAGTTCATAGATGCAGAATATAGAAGTATTTTTACATGAAAAGGAAACTTTATTTATCAATGTATCTGTTATAAGCCCAGATACTGTCAAATAAGGTGCTTACTGTAGGCCTAGATTTACTTTCTCTGAGTGCTAGAAGTAACTAGTGGTTCTCAAAGGGTAGTAAAGTTTCAGATTTGTATGCATAAAATGGAAAAGTTAAGAGGAAACAATTTCTTTTTTTCAATATAAAGTTTTATTAAGTGTTCTTGTTTTCAACCAGCAAAACACATTCCACACTCTCAGATGTGGCAGACATAAATAATATAATCAAATAAAATGTAAAACAAAACAAACCAACTTGCAGCAGCACTATCAGTGTTCCTATTAGCTATTTCCAGCCTTAGCTGAGACAACGAGCAAAGAACTTGTTTTTACAGCACCTTACACAACATGTATCTGCTAATTTCCCTAATCACCCCATTCACTCTGTCCAATTTGAAATATAGTTGAGTAGTGGAGACCAGAGTCTATCAAACTTGGGCTGTCTCTTGTGGAGGTCATAAGTGAGCTTTTCAAGAGGGAGAAAGTCAACAATCTGGTCAATCCACATTTTAAATGTAGGAGAGGTATTAGAAGCCCACAATAGGAAAAATACATGCAAAATACATGCATATAGGTTCCATTTTCAGAGGTACATCTTTTACAATCAGGATAAATGTCTGTATTCATTCTATGGAGTTTCACTGGGGTGTAATATAATTTGTACAAACATTTGATTATTTCATTTTTACATTAGTAGAGGAGCAGTATACCCTATTGCAAACATCCGCCCATAACTCATTGCTAATAGTCAGACAAAGGTCCTTTTCCCAGATTATTTTCAGAGGAGTAAAGGAGGAGCCTCCTTTCTCAGACAGGAGTCTATAGATGTAGGAGATTTTGCCTTTGATGGATTGTGCTGTAGCAAGAAGGGTCTCAACTTCATTCAGCTGAGCTCTAAACTTCCCCTTGGAAGTAAATGAGGAAATTACGTGTCTAATTTGAATATATATATATTTTTAATGGATCTTGGCACATTGAATTCACTGCAGATGTCACGCCCTGGCCATAGAGAGGCTTTTATTCTCTATTTTGGTTAGGCTAGGGTGTGACTAGGGTGGGCATTCTAGTTTCTTTATTTCTATGTTTGTGTGGTTCCCAATCAGAGGCAGCTGTCTATCGTTGTCTCTGATTGGGGATCATATATAAGTTGTCCTTTTCCGTTGGGTTTTGGTGGGTAGTTAGTTTCTGTTTAGTGTCTGCACCTGACAGAACTGTTTTGGTTTTTCACTTTGTTATTTTGTTCGAGTGTTTTTGAGAAATAAAATATCATGAACACTTACCACGCTGCGCTTTCGTCCATGCCTTCCGACGAGAGACGTTACAGAACTCCCCACCACCAAAGGACCAAGCAGCGTGGTAAAAAGGACAAGTGGACATGGGAGGAGATCCTGGACAGAAAAGGACCCTGGACGCAGGTCGGGGAGTATCGGCGTCCGAAGGAGGAGATAGAAGCAGCGAGAGCAGAACGGCGACGTTACGAGGCGTTAAACCATCGAGGCAAGCACGAGAGGCAGCCCCAAAAAATATTTTGGGGGGGCACACGGGGGGATTGGCAGAGTCAGGGTTTAGACCTGAGCCAACTCCCTGTGCTTACCGTGGGGAGCGTGTGACTGGTCAGGTACCGTGTTATGCAGTGATGCGCACGGTGTCTCCAGTATGCATTCATAGCCCGGTGCCCTCTGTTCCAGCTCCCCGCAGTTGCCGTGCTAGAGTGGGCATTCAGCCAGGAGGGATTGTGCCGGCTCAGCGTTTCTGGCCTCCGGTGCGTCTCTTCGGCCCAGGTTATCCTGCGCCAGCTCTACGCACGGTATCCCCAGTTCGCCAGCACAGCCCAGTGCGGCCTGTTCCAGCTCCCCGCACTTGCCGGGCTACTCAGCCAGGATGAGTTGTGCCAGCTCTGCGCTCCAGACCTCCGGTGCGCCTCCACGGTCCAGTGTGTCCTGCGCTGGCTCTACGCACTATGCCTCCAGTGCGCCGTCATAGCCCAGTGCGTCCTGTGCCAGCTCTCCACACTCACCGAGCTAAAGTGGGTATCCAGCCAGGACGCGTTGTGGCAGCTCCCCGTACCAGGCTTCTAGTACGTCTCCTCAGTCCGGTGAGACCTGTTCCGGCTCCACGTACAAAGCCTCCAGTGACGATCCATGGCACAAAACCTCCAGTGACGATCCATGGCACGAAGCCTCCAGAGACGATCCATGGCTCGGAGCCTCCAGCGACGGTCCCCGGTCCGGAACCTTCCAGCGACGTTCCCCGGTCCGGAGCCTGCAGCGACGGTCTCCGGTCCGGAGCCTCCAGCGACGGTCTCCGGTCCGGAGCCTGCATCGACGGTCTCCGGTCCGGAGCCTCCAGCGACGGTCCCTAGTCCAGGGTCTCCAGCCACGGTCCCCAGTCCAGAACATCCGGCGATGATCCACACAGCGAGGGTCCCCAGCCCGGGGCCTACGGCGAGGATCCGCAGTCCAGAGCCTCTGGTGATGATTCACGGGTCAGTGCTACAAGAGCGGACTCAGTGTAAAGAAGGGGGGCGGCGTCCAGAACCAAAGCCGTCACCGAGGTTAGATGCCCACCCAGACCCTCCCATATAGGTTTAGGTTTGCGGCCAGGAGTCCGCACCTTTGGGGGGGGGGGGGCGGCCTTAGTTATCTTTGTTTTCTTTATTATTTGGTTAGGTCAGGGTGTGACAAGGGGTGGTTTGTTTAGTTTTTGTATTGTCTAGGGGTTTTTCTAGTCTAGGTGTTTATATGTCTATGGTTGCTTAGATTGGTTCTCAATCAGAGGCAGCTGTTTATCGTGTCTCTGATTGGGGACCATATTTAGGTAGCCATATTCCTTGGTTATTTTGTGGGTTGTTATTCTATGTTTAGTTGCCTGTTCTGCACTAGCCATATTGCTTCACGGTTCGTTTTGTTGTTTTGTTTAGTTCTGTTCAGTGTTCTCTCTTTTATTAAAGAGGTATGTTCACTAATCACGCTGCGCCTTGGTCTCCTCATTATGACGACCGTGACAATATGTTGATTTATGACACTGAAATGCATTTGACAAAATTACTACACACTGCCGATTCTTTATCAGGAATTGTTGCCACCAATTTCTTCCTCTTCCGGCTGTGATCAGTTGCGTGATTATCATGACTCTTTATCAAGTCAGTAATGTAACAGTGAAAGAGTAATCATCACTCTTCAAAAGTGGGTCTGATATGTATGTTTTAATTTTTATTTAAGTAGGCAAGTCAATTAAGAACAAGTTCTTATTTACAATGACGGCCTACCCCGGCCGAACCCTAAACCGGACGATGCTGGGACAATTGTGCGCTGCTTGATTGGACTCCCAATCACAGCCGGTTGTGATATAGCCTGGAATCAAACCAGGGTCTGTAGTCACGCCTCTAGCACTGAGATGCAGTGCTTTAAACCGCTGCGTGACTAGGGAGTGAAATATGTTACTTGTTTTGAATAAGGTACAAATTAATCATTAAACACATTGAATACAGTCCAGTAAGCTCTGACATTGATAATAGGTGCATTCTGTAAAATCTCAGGAGAAGACCCAGATGCAGACAGTTTCGAAGTAACAAAAGTTTACTATAAAAACAGGGGGGGCAGGCAAACGACATTTCAAGGGCAAGCAGAGGTCAGTAGTCCAGTGCAGAGTCCGAAAGGTACAGAACGGCAGGCATTCTCAGGGCAGGCAGAGGTCAGTATTCCAGGGTGGTATGATAAGGTACAGAACGACAGGCAGGCTCGGGGTCAGGGCAGGTAGAATGGTCAAAAACTGGGAATGCTAGAAAACAGGAACTAGAGCCAGACAGGAGCACGGGAAAAACGCTTGTAGGCTTGACGAACCAAAACGAACTGGCAACAGACAACCAGAGAACACAGGTATAAGTACACTGGGGGTAATGGGGAAGATGGGCAACACCTGGAGGGGGGTGGAGACAAGCACAAAGACAGGTGAAATAGATTCAGGGTGTGACACATTCAGGGCCATAACTACATATGAGGAGACCTAGGTCCAGACATTTTGACTGCAACATAGGGACCAGAGAAATTCATGTTCATCACGCACCACTTTAGATCATTAGATGCTTCCAATAAAAATAAGTATCTGCAAAAACAAATCAATCGTTTTTTCCTCATTGGACCTGCGTTTACAATGTATCCAATTTCAGTTTGTGTGGTTGTTGGTTTAGCTTTCTGTAACTTGGTAGCAAGTACGGTCTGCATGTGTAGGCGCATATTGCGTCATGATTGCAAAGTGTCCCAATATATTTTCCAACTGTCCCGATATCTTTTCCAACTGTCCCGTTATATGGTTTTAATGTCCATTCTAGAACGCCCTTCTACCAAATAAGAAATACATTTTCAACAATGCTGTGGTATAATATTCTATATCTGACTGGGTTCTAATTGCGCCTGCCTCTTTGCGAATGAGTGGAATCAGCAACAGTGGTTTGTTCTTTATGTTTGCTTACGTTCCCCGGATTTGCCTCCCAGGTTTGCATTTTTAGCAGCACATTCACCACTCTCTCAAATGGCTAAATCCGCCCTCTTGCAGCATAGGCTGAGGGCCTGAGATGTGAAACGAACAACCCCAGCTCAGAGTCGCCTCAAGTAGGCAACTGGAGAAGCTGCTGACAGTGTGTTTGGGAGATGATGGAAAAAAGGCAATTTTAAAACCATCCCGTGACTCATGCCTTGTCTACAGACATCCTCCTGTCATGGAAATACAACACCATGTTGTAGAAATTACCACCAGGGACACCTGTACACATGTCGATCAGGAGCTACTCCTGGGCAGTCCCGTTTGTTCTCTTATATACTACAGACAAGTCATAACTGCATGATTTAGCTTATTCATCATTCATAATTAATTCATCATTAACAAAGTTAACCATTTTCACTGTAGTGTCCAAAACGTCTTTCAAGCTGTCAGGCATTCCTTAGGCAGCAAGAGCCTCTTGGTGGATGCTGCAGTGTACCCAAGTGGCGTCGGGAGCAACTGCTTGTACGCGTATTACCACTCCACTATATCTCCCTGTCAAGGCTTTTGCGCCATCAGTGCAGATACCAACACATCTCGACCACCAAAGTCCATTTGATGTCACAAGACTGTCCAGTACTTTAAAAAATATCCTCTCCTGTTTTCCTGTTTTCCAGTGGTTTGCAGAAGAGCTTGAGGCATGCCTAGCCCAAAGAGGTTAATTGATCCCCCATAAACGTAACGGACATATAACAGGAGCTGTGCCAGGCCCGACACGTCTGTTGACTCATCCAGCTGTAAAGCATAGAATTCACTGGCTTGTATGCGAAGAACTAATTGTTTCAAAATATCTCCTGCCATGTCACTGATGGGTTGTGAAACAGTGTTGTTTGATGAAGACATTGTCTGTATAGTTTTTTGGGCCTTTTCCCCAGCATTGTCCCAGCCATATCCGTGGCAGCAGCAGGAAGAATTTAGTCCTCCACAAAAGTATGGGGCTTGCCTGTCCTAGCCACTCGGTAGCTCACTATAGAAGACTCTTCTAGCCCTTCTTATTAATGGTATCTGTTGCTTTTATACATGTCTTACTACTCGAAAGTCTTCTTAATTCTCGCTTTAAAAAAGTCCCGTGGCTTATTTTTCAAATTGGCATGTTTTGTTTCTAAATGTCTGCGCAAGAGTGAAGGTTTCAGCGAGTTGTGAGATAGTACTTTTGCACATATAACACACTGTGGCTGAGGAAAGGCACTACTCCCAATATAAGTGAACCTCAAATCAATGTAGTTCTCATCATATTTGCGCCTCTTCGATGGTCCAACATCCCTGTCTGTTGTTCGGTGCTTTCCCGAGTAAAGGGGGTAGTAGCTCTTTGGCTGCATCAGATTCACAACTGTCAGTGATTACTGATGCTAGCATTGGATGTGCTCGTGGAAGCAGAACAACTTGTGTCGTCAACAGGTGCAGGTGTAGTATTGCTGGTAGTAGCAGTACTACCAGTAGAGCTGGTATGTGTCTCTATGGACGCAGGCCTTACTTTTTTAAAACTATTTATCAATTTTCGAGCAAACGGAATGAGCAGCAGCTACGTTTGGCTACATACGGACCGTTAATGGAGTTCCCAAGAGAGAGTAACGGTTAATGTGATTGGATGTAAATTATTTGACTAGGCTACCTGTATTTTACATTGTGTTGTTATTTCACTGAACACTAGGTGGTTTATTTGACTTTTGGCAGTGAAACGAGGCAATTCAGGCGTGAAAAAAGCCTCACCCAAATGTATAGCCCCGTTGGAAAATATAAATGGACTGTTTGAAAATGTGAAGAAATTATTATTATTATTATTATATATATTTTTTAAATGTAAATCACATTTTTATTTGGCGTACCCCCGACGACATTGCGCGTAACCCTGGGGTACGAGGCTTCTTCTCTCCAAGATCAGACCTGGAAACAGAAATCGTTCTCAAAACAAATCCCTTGGAGTACTTCAAAATTGCAGATAATATCAGGGAGGATTTCTCCCAGGCTTTCAATCAGTCATTTGCATGAACACAGAAATTGGTTATTAGATAAGCACAAACATAAAAATGTCCATCACACACCAAACAAACAAAAACCAACTCTCTGAGAACTAATAAATAGTCGCTTATAGGCCTACAATCATTCAGGTGGCTAGCTGCCGGCAGGGACTTCTATTGCAGTAATGTTGAAGGGCTCTCTGTCTAGAATTGCTTGGCCAGCTAGAAGGATGAAGTAAGAAGCTAACAGTAATAACTTTGCTTTACAGAGAGTAGGCTACTGAGACAGACAGTGATGTGGCACTCAGTGGTGAGGTTGTGGCAGGCTGCAATGCATGCAGGAGGAAGCAGAGGAGACAGAGAGAGAGAGAAGAAGCAACCAGAGACACATGTTAGTAAAATGCCTTGTGGTGTTCCCTGAGAAAATCTGTACTAATCTCATCATACAAGTTAGGAACTTCAAAAAATAAAATATATTTCAAATTGAACATCTCCACATGGCCTATCGTCCCTATAGGCCAAGGCCTACATTAAAATGCAATCAAATTGCTAACCATGCAGTTCTAAAATGTCATATGTTTTCGCTTATCAGTAGGAAAACAAAAGGTTACATTTATAGGGTTAGGGTTCCCACACGGCCATATTTCCATATTACAGTGCTTGTTAGCAGAAATCAGATGGAAGACAGTGTGGACTATCTGTGCTAATTATCTATCTGCGTCTCCGAACACCTGTGTGTAAGTGGAAGACAGACAACACAAACGTGTTGTCACTGAAAAATACTGTCGACTGCAATTGTGTTAAAACCAGTGTGTATTTTGCATTCGTGAAATTATTTATATGTGATATGAAAGTAGAGGGATCTTATCTCGATTGTCCACTGGAGTTTATAGTTAACCCATTATCCACCTTTTTTTACCGCTACATCACTGATATTGTTACAGCATCATAAGTAATATTCTAATATTTTGTGTGAATGTGATAATACGATCATCTCTGTGCGCCATTGATATCTGCTTGTGCGGAGCTTGATTAGTAATGCCTAGGAATACAAACGTGAACACTATTGTATGAGAAAAGCGATACACTATATATACAAAAGTATGTGGACACCAATTCAAATTAGTGGCTATTTCAGCAACACCCATTGCTGAAAGGTGTATAAAATCGAGCACAAAGCCATGCAATCTTCATACACAAACATTGACAGTAGAATGGCCCATACTGTGACTTTCAACGTGTTACCATCATAGGATGACACCTTTCCAACAAGTTAGTTTGTCAAATTTCTGCGCTGCTAGAGCTGCCCCGGTCAACTGTAAATGTTGTTAATGTGAAGTGGAAACTTCTAGGAGCAACAATGGCTCAGCACTGAAGTGGTTGACCACACAAGCTCACAGACAAAGTGGTAGAGTAGGCCACACAAGCTCAGAGAAGGGACCGCAGAGTACTGAAGCGCGTAGCTCGTAAAAATCGTCTGTCCTCAGTTCCAACACTCACTACCGAGTTCCAAACGACCTCTGGAAGCAACGTCAGCACAAGAACTGTTCGTCATGAGCTTCATGAAATGTGTTTCCATGGCCGAGCAGCCACACACAATTCTAAGATCCCCATGCGCAATGCTGGAGTGGTGCAAAGCTCGCCGCCATTGGACTCTGAAGCAGTGGAAACTCATTTTCTGGACTGATAAATCACCCTTCACCAGCTGGCAGTCCTACGGACAAATCTGTGTTTGGCTGATGCCAGGAGAACGCTACCTGCCCAAATGCATAGTGCCAAGTGTAAAGTTTGGTTGAGGAGGAATAATGGTCTGTGGCTGTTTTTCATGGTTTGGGCTATATTAATGCTACAGCATACAATGACATTCTAGATGATTTTGTGCTTCCAAATTTGTGGCAACAGTTTGGAGAAGGCCCTTTCCTGTTTCAGCATGAAACTCACCATCCCCAGATGTTGTGCCCCCGTGCACAAAGCGAGGTCCATAGAGAAATGGTTTGTTGAGATCGGTGTGGAAGAACTTGTCTGGCCTGCACAGAGCCCTGACCTCAACCCCATCGAACACCTTTGGGATGAATTGGAACAGAGACTGCGAGCCAGGCTTAATCGCCAACGTTAGTGCCCTACCTCACTAATGCTCTTGTGGCTGATTGTTAAGCAATTCCCTGCAGCAATGTTCCAACATCTAGTAAAAATCCTTCCCAGAGTGGAGGCTGTTATAGCAGCAAAGGAGGGACCAACTCCATATCAATGCCCATGCTTTTGAAATGAGATGTTCAATGAAAAGGTGTCCACATACCTTTGGTAATGTATTGTATCTATGAAGAGTTGATGATTTTATGCAATTCATCATTACAACTGACTGAACAGTCGCTTATTTTAGGTGTCAATGTGAATTCTTTCTCATATTTCCCCCCTTTCAGAGATGGAATAGCTAATAAGCTGTGTGCTTTTAGATCGACTGAGGTGAATGAACGTACATCAACCAAGGTGATAATGTCTGGGATAATTTTTGCTTGTTTTCTCTGTAATCCAAATAGCTTTAAAAAAGTATTGTATAGAAATGCAGTAAAATGCTTAAACTTTTAAAAAAATGACCACCTACAGACTAAAATTCAAAACCTGGTTACGGCATTGGTTGCATGTATCATGTTTGTCAACTTAAGAATATGACAGCAAATGTTTTTAAATACCCACTGACTTTTTTTGCAGTACATCTTACTCATCATTTTGTGGTGTTTGGAAAACAAGTACATTTCTCATGACCACAGCATGCTTCAAAACAGAGAGAATAGGACAGTATACACTGCATTCGGAAAGTATTCAGACCCCTTGACTTTTTCCACATTTTGTTATGTTACAGACTTATTCTAAGATTGATTAAATTCACGTTTTTCCTCATCAATCTACTCACAATACCCATAATGACAAAGTGAATACAGGTTTTTAGAAAATTTTGCTAAAGTATTGAAATTTAAAACAGAAATACCTTATTTTAATACGTTTTCAGACCCCTCAAAATGTAGCTCAGCTGCGTCCTGTGATCATCCTTGAGATGTTACTACAACTTGATTGGACTCGCACACCTGCCTATATAAGGTCCCATAGTTGACAGTGCATGTCAGAGCCAATAGAAAGCCATGAGGTCGAAGGAATTGTCCGTAGAGCTCCGAGACAGGATTGTGTCGTGGCACAGATCTAGGGAAGGGTACAAAAAATGTCTGCAGAACTGAAGGTCCCAAAGAACACAGTGGCTTCCATCATTCTTAAATGGAAGAAGTTTGGAATCACCAAGACTCTTGCGGTGGCAAGGCCAAACTCAGTAATACTGAGAGAAAGGCCTTGGTCAGGGAGGTGACAATGAACCCGATGGTCACTCTGACAGAGCTCCAGAGTTCCAATGTGGAGATGGGAGAACCTTCCAGAAGGACAACCATCTCTGCAGTACTTTATGGTATAGTGGCCAGACAGAAGCCACTCCTCAGTAAAAAGCACATGACAGCCCGCTTGGAGTTTGCATAGGACTCTCAGACCATGAGAAACAAGATTCTCTGGTCTGATGAAACCAAGATGGAACTCTTTGGTCTGGAGGAAACGCTGATGTTTTTCAGCGGCAGGGACTGGGAGACTAGTCAAGATCGAGGGAAAGATGAACGGAGCAAAGTACAGAGAGATCCCTGATGAAAACCTGCTACAGAGCACTCAGGACCTCAGACTGGGGCTAAGGTTCACCTTCCAACAGGACAACAACCCATAGCACACAGCCAAGACAACGCAGGAGTTGCCTTGGGACAAGTCTCTGAACGCTCTTCAGTTGCCCAGCCATAGCCCGTACTTGAACCCGATTGAACATCTCTGGGGAGACCTGAAAATAGCTGTGCAGCAACACTCCCCATCCAACCTAACAGAGCTTGAGAGGATCTGCAGAGAATAATGGAAATACAGGTGTGCCAAGCTTGTAGTGTCATACCCAAGAAGACTCAAGGTTGTAATCACTGCCAAGGGTGCTTCAACAAAGTACTGAGTAAAAGGTCTGAATACTTATGTAAATGCGATATTTCAGTTGTTGTTTTTTATACATTTGCTAAAATGTCTAAAAACCTGTTTTTCCTTTGACATTATGGAGTTGTTCTGAACATGTTCGTTGTTTAGCACCCCCCAGTTGCAGTGTAAGTGCAGCAGTCTAGAATCTACCTGTTTGTGTCATGTGACAAGAAGCAGTTTCAGAAGTGAAGAAATGTGTAAGATGTGCAAATGTGCAAGTAGTTACAATCCTTCAACATCCTTCTTTATAAGTTCTGTATGATGCAATGTCTGTAAGTACATTTGTTTATTTTCACAAGATAAATGTTTATCACATATAATTTGAATGTTTCTGTAAAAGATGAATAATTGAGTTAGCTGTTAGCTACTGCATTAGCTTCAATGCTATTTCTCCCTAGGGACACCTAGCTGAGCAATATCAAGCATACAGTGGCATTCTAGTAACTTTATTTTATATTTGGCTCTAGATTGAGTACTCTTGTTCCATATTTCATACATTTAGTGCAGTTATTGTGAAAGACATTCTGTGTTCTATACTACTGTAACTGAAAACGTACTTTTATGTTTGTTGCATTTTCACACTTTAATTCAAGTAACCTTCCAAAACGGCACCCTGCTTCTCATAGAGTTATTTGAATGAGTGTTTCGCTAGCTGGATAAGGGCTACTGTACATTTAGCGAGTCCAGTATAGGAGTATTGTGTGTAGATTGATGAGGGGAAAACATTTATGTAATCCATTTTAGAATACGGCTTTAACGTAACAAAATGTGGAGAAAGTCAAGGGGTCTGAATACTTTCCGAATGCACTATATATCTCTATCCAATGCGAGGCATTCTCCATATTATTCACATTTAGTGTAATGTTACAATAAGACAACCGTCTTGTGAGTATAATGCTTCTGAGTATTAACAGTGCAGCCTCTCTGATAGAAACTGTGAAATAAAACTCACTCTGAATATAAGAGCTATGGGGATTGAAGTGTTAGTCAAAGTTCTTTGATGGGTCTGGATTGATGGGTTTGTTGATGGGTTTGGGTTTATTATGGTCTATATACAGTACAGTAAGGCTGTACTGTATATAGGACTGCTGCGCAGAAGAAATGCCATGCTGCGCAGACGCAAAAGATTGAACTTCACTGAGTTCGCTCCATTAGTTTGCACTATATAGATCAAACATTTTTCTGTGATCAAATCGACATTGTAAACTGGGTGGTTCGAGCCCTGAATGCTGATTGGTTGACAGCAGTGGTATATCAGACCGTATAACACGGGTATGACAAAACATTTATATTTACTGCTCTAATTACATTGGTAACCAGTTTACAATAGCAATAAGGCACCTCTGGGGTTTGTGATATATGGCCATTATACAGTTGTGGCCAAAAGTTTGGAGAATGACACAAATATTAATTTTCACAAAGTTTGCTGCTTCATGGAATACTAAAGTATAATTACAAGCATTTCATAAGTGTCAAAGGCTTTTATTGACAATTACATGAAGTTGATGCAAAGAGTCAATATTTGCAGTGTTGAACCTTCTTTTTCAAGACCTCTGCAATCCGCCCTGGCATGCTGTCAATTAACTTCTGGGCCACATCCTGACTGATGGCAGCCCATTCTTGCATAATCAATGCTTGGAGTTTGTCAGAATTTGTGGTGTTTTGTTTGTCCACCCGCCTCTTGAGGATTGACCACAAGTTCTCAATGGGATTAAGGTCTGGGGAGTTTCCTGGCCATGGACCCAAAATATCAATGTTTTGTTACCCGAGCCACTTAGTTATCACTCTTGCCTTATGGCAAGGTGCTCCATCATGCTGGAAAAGGCATTGTTCGTCACCAAACTGTTCCTGGATGGTTGGGAGAAGTTGCTCTCAGAGATGTGTTGGTACCATTCTTTATTCATGGCTGTGTTCTGAGGCAAAATTGTGAGTGAGCCCAGTCCCTTGGCTGAGAAGCAACCCCACACATGAATGGTCTCAGGATGCTTTACTGTTGGCATGACACAGGACTGATGGTAGTGCTCACCTTGTCTTCTCCGGCCAAGCTTTTTTCCGGATGCCCCAAACATTGTCTTGCATTAGGAGGAACCCAGGGCCAACCGCACCAGCATATGGTCTCACAAGGGGTCTGAGGATCTCATCTCGGTACCTAATGGCAGTCAGGCTACCTCTGGCGAGCCCATGGAGGGCTGTGCGGCCCCCCAAGGAAATGCCACCCCACACCATGACTGACCCACCGCCAAACCGGTCATACTGGAGGATGTTGCAGGCAGCAGAACGTTCTCCACGGCGTCTCCAGACTCTGTCACGTCTGTCACATGTGCTCAGTGTGAACCTGCTTTCATCTGTGAAGAGCACAGGGGCCAGTGGCGAATTTGCCAATCTTGGTGTTCTCTTGGCAAATGCCAAACGTCCTGCACGGTGTTGGGCTGTAAGCACAACCCCCACCTGTGGACGTCAGGCCCTCATACCACCCTCATGGAGTCTGTTTCTGACCGTTTGAGCAGACACATGCACATTTGTGGCCTGCTGGAGGTCATTTTGCAGGGCTCTGGCAGTGCTCTCTCCTGCTCCTTCTTGCACAAAGGCGGAGGTAGCGGTCCTGCTGCTGGTTGTTGCCCTCCTACGCCTCCTCCACGTCTCCTGATGTACTGGCCTGTCTCCTGGTAGCGCCTCCATGCTTTGGACACTACGCTGACAGACACAGCAAACCTTCTTGCCACAGCTCGCATTGATGTGCCATCCTGGATGACGTGCACTACCTGAGCCACTTGTGTGGGTTGTAGACCCCGTCTCATGCTACCACTAGAGTGAAAGCACCGCCAGCATTCAAAAGTGACCAAAACATCAGCCAGGAAGCATAGGAACTGAGAAGTGGTTGTGGTCACCACCTGCAGAACCACTCCTTTATTGGGGGTGTCTTGCTAATTGCCTATAATTTCCACCTGTTGTCTATTCCATTTGCACAACAGCAGGTGAAATTTATTGTCAATCAGTGTTGCTTCCTAAGTGGACAGTTTGATTTCACAGAAGTGTGATTGACTTGGAGTTACATTGTGTTTAAGTGTTCCCTTTATTTTTTTGAGCAGTGTAAGAATGATGTAGGCCACTGTGTTCTTTGGGAGCTTCAATGCTGCAGGCATCTTCTGGTACCCGACCCCAGATCTGTGTCTTGGCACAATCCTATCTCTGAGCTCTACGAACAATTCCTTCGACCTCATGGCTTATATTTTTCTCTGACATGCGTGGTCAACTGTGGGACCTAATATAGACAGGTTTGTGCCTTTCCAAATCATTTCCAATCAATTGAATTTACCACAGGTGGACTCCAATCAAGTTGTAGAAACATCTCAAGGATGATCAATGGAAACAGGACGCACCTGAGCATAATTTCGAGTCTCATAGGAAAGGGTCTGAAAACTTATGTGAATAAGGTATTTCTGTTTTCAATACATTTGCAAACATTGTTAAAAACATTGTTTTGCCCTTGTCATTGTGGGGTATTGTGTGTAGATGTATGAGATGTTTTATTTATTTAATTCCTTTTAGAAAAAGGCTGTAACGTAACAAAATGTGGAAAAGCTAAGGGGTCTGAATACATTCCGAAGGCACTGTATATTTCAAGGAACATGGTGTAGAGTTTAAATGTAAGTATTTCGGGGAAGTACACCATACCTAACAAAAGTAGCAAATATCACAGTCACAAAGAGTAAAGAGGAACTAAACTGTTTATGACAACATGCACTTCTATTACAACTATACAATGACACTGAAATTCATCTGACAGTTTACACATTACCACAACCCAGTAGCCTCTAACGTTGATAATAAAGGGATTATCTAGTCAGTTGCACAGCTGAACGCATTCAATCGAAATGTGTCTTCTCCATTTAACCCTACCCTGCATATTCCTACCCTTTGCCGGCCCCTTAGATTCAAACCAGCAAACGTTCGGTTACTGGCCCAACACTCTTAACTGCTAGGCTACCTGCCGCCCATAATAAGTGCATTTAGTACACTATACTTACTATAGTTACTATGTCAGTTGAAATAGAATATGTCAGTTACTACAGAACATGGCAGTACCCTTTTTGCAGCAGACCTTTCCTATTGGGTACAGGGCTTAATTTCTCAGACCACAGAGGGCATCAAAAACAGTGAGACTATTGCCAGCTTATCTGTATCCAATGCAAGGCATTCTTCATATAATTCACATGCACATGTTACAAACAGCTATCTTGAAATATGTACACATTTTCTAATAGAAATCTTATAGAAACGTTCTTATAGTGAAATAAAGCTGTATCTGAATATACAAGGCAAGGGGATTGCAGTGTTGATCAAGGTTGGTTGATTGGTGTGGATTGGTGGGGTTTGATTGGTTAGTTGATGTGTTTGGGTTGATTATGGTCTAGATACAGTACAGTATGGCTGGGTGGTATGCAGTACAGAGGGACTTCCTGGATTGCTGCACCAGGTTAGAGGGAGGAGTAACAGACGGGGGACATGAAGTGACAGTTCACACCCATCAGGGACTCACACAGTCAATAAGAAGAGAGAGCCCACAGAGAGAGGTAATGTGCTGATTCAGTCTTATTCTCTGCATGGATCAAAAGACAAGCTATTGAACCACTATATATATTTTTTCTCGTTACATTGAATGACTGTTAAAACTTGATTATGGCTATGTAATGTAATGGTAATATTATTCATTTATGGAATTAAAACACATTGCTTCATAAGGCTTAAAATAGAATAGGAATAAATATTTTTGAATGCAGTTAAATATATTTATGAGCAATTGTGAAGAAGGCATTCATATGAACTGTGACCATAAATGTTTCTTTGACATCCTCTCTAGGCATTACAGCAAAATACATCTTAGTTGAATAAAAGTGCCAAGAAGGTTGTTATGAATGCCAATGTAGCACTCATAAAGGTGTAATGAAATATTCATATCCGATGTGTACTGCTATATGTTGTTATTATCACAACACCATTTCATATTCTATTTCACACTCGTCTTGTGCTCCAGACCAGTAGACAGAGACAGAGATAGTGACCATTAGAGAAAGAGGAGAGAGACCCCGGTGTTGTGGTTGATTCATCGAGGCAGTAGAGGCAGGATGTGGGTCCTAATCTGGGCAGCTCTACTTCTCTCTCTGACAGAGAGAACCACATGCCAAAGTAAGGTCATTTTATCACTACTATTGTTAATATACATTTGGCATACATCCCAACAGATACTATGTCATATTTTTTTTTTTTTACGAACAAGTGAAGTAGTGCTTCTTGTAGTGCTTCTTGTATTACTCATGACTGTATTCATTTCCCTCCGTCAGATAAGGCCCCTCCAGCACCAATCAACATCACCTTCAGTCCAGCAGAGATAACACCACAGGCTGGACTATGTGCTGTTATTCCATGTTCGTTCACTCACCCTGATGACTTCACCGCTCGCACAGCAATATGGTTTAAATGCCCTGATGCACAATGTTCTATTAAACTCGAAACGGACTCTATTTTCCACTCAAGAAATTCCTCTATAGCTCAGGAGGGTTATAGAAGGCGAGTGTCACTACTGGAGACAGACCTGACAAAGAAGAACTGCAGTATAATCATCAACGACATCACTAAGACTGATGACGGAGACTATCAATTAAGACTGTCCGGAGCATTTAACAGTGGAAATAGAAGTAAATTTACATCCCCAGAGAAAGTTAAAATTGCAGTGAAAGGTACAGCATGACTATTACTGTTAGTTACAGTGACATGAGTATTACTTTAGTGTAATTAATCATGTACACTGACTGCAACATACACTGACTGCAACATACGTAGATCCAATTTACAAAGTCCAAGATTCCCCAAGTCTCCCATTTCAAAGTGTTTATTTTTCTAAACCGGCACTATGATTTCATACTTTATATGAGTATATGTTTCTGCTGTTTTCTACATGGATACAAAATCCATGTTATAGCATGACTTAAATGTAAAGGTAAATTCCTATTTAGCCGACATGTGCATTTACCATGAATACAGGAACATTCCCTCTAAATGTAAATCACGCTATTGTGCGGATCTTCCACGATCATGATTGAATCTAGGCCTCAGTCTGTGTTTCTATTTCCTGTCTCCAGCTCTGACCCAGAAGCCCTCAGTGTTGACTCCTCCTCTGACAGAAGGAGAACCAGCGACCCTGACCTGCACCGCCCCGGGGATCTGCTCTGGAACTCCTCCTAACATCACATGGACATGGAGAGGGACAGGAGACAACATCACTGAGCTCAGAGACAACACCACTATACAAAAGAGAGAGGATCTGACCAYCGTCACAACAACCCACTTCTCAACTTTGAACTTTACACCTTCAGCAGAGCACCACACCACCAAGGTCATGTGCCAAGTGACATTCAAAGGGAACATCACCACTGAGGAGACAGTGACTTTGAATGTGACTCGTAAGTAGCCTACATCATCTGACCTTACTTTGAACAACCCAACCTTTTGTTGTGCTTCAACAGTTATTTTTCATGACCATGGTTAACTGATTATATACTTTATTTTCTAGATGTGAAGGAACCCAAGATCTCTGGTAGTAACACAGTGAGAGAGGGTGATACCCTGAATCTGTCTTGCTTTGTTGAKAGCTACCSACCACCACCATCTATCACCTGGAGTAAGAATGGGACAACACCTTTGGAACAGAATAACTCTGGACTGGCCGCTCTCACCATCTCTAACATGACAAGAGAACATGCAGGGGAGTATGTGTGTAAAGCTCAACACCTCAACAGGACTCTGACAGCTTCCATTGTTGTCACTGTGATGTGTGAGTACAAACAACACTGTACAAACCTGATTAAAAATAGCTTGAAACATGTTTACTTGAAYTTGTCCATGATATATCTTCCCCCTCTGTCTCTCTTTAGACCATCCAGTGATTCTCAATGCTTCTGGGTGTGTCATCCAGGCCAAGMTCATGASRTGTGTGTGTGTCAGTCAGGGGGTCCCCTTACCTCTCATAYGKTGGCTTAACACTGAGGAGTACTSCCTCACTAAATCAGTGTTGAGGTCCTCAGTGAACACCACCATCAGGATGCATGTCGGAAACCACACCAACACTACTGTGGAGTGTGTCAGCACAAATGAAGTGGGCAGAGTGAGAGAGAAGCTGCAAGTRACCCAAAAAGAGAGCCAAGGAAAGCAAGGAGGTAAAGGTATAAGTTGTTACTTTGTTAGAGAGCAACAGCTTTCCCAATCCCACCCAATATGTATGCAGCATAGAGGATTTATATGCTTTGAGTGAGAAAATATAATGTTATTATTTCATTTAAAAAGAAAATCAGAGGATACAAAGTATTGTGAGCCACTCCTAAAAACGTACATGCTTTGTTCTCTTCATAGAGGAAGTGTCTAAAGACATCTTGGCTATGCTGTTGAACCCACCACTGATTGCTGCATTTGCGATTGGTGCAGCCTTCTCAGCCACCATCTGTTGTATCTTCCTGTGTTTGACAGGGAAATGTAAAAGGTACATGCATTCTATTACTGAAGTACAGTTAGTGTTAACTGAGTGTTGTTTTTAAAATCAATTGCAGATTGTCTTTAGAAATTCAGATGTACTATCAAGAGAATCAGATACATTGTCAAAAGTGCCAATGCCTTGCACCATGTTGTAATGGAAGTGCTTGCTAACCCCTCCAGAATATAGTTATTGAGAAATGTCATTACTAATATTTTCCTTAGACAACAACAGAGGATCTCAAAGGACTCAGACTCCAAAAGCCCTTTCATGAACCTGGAGATGGTGGCATGTGAAGACCAACAGGTGCAGTATCAGTTCATTTCTTTAATCAGCTTAACCAACATTCAGTTAGCATTGACATGCCAACAGGAGTTTACAAGACAGCATAAGCAGATCTGGGACCACCAAGCTAATAAAAGACTCCTAACACAGTGCTTTCTGTAATGTACTCCATAGATGGATGCAGGACAGGCTGTTGGGGGTGAACAGACCCCTCTGCAGGTGGTGCTGAGGGAGGGAGCTGAAAACGGAGGGACCCAGACCAGTGGAGCCGCGGGAAAATCTTCCACAAGGGAAGAACCAAATGAAGTGGACTACGCCAGCATCAACTACTCCCTGCTGAAGAAGAAGACTCCTGAGGAGGCAGAGAAGAAGACCACCACCGCAGAGTCAGAGTACGCCAAAATCAAACGAGAGAAGAAGAATGAAGGGGATGAAGATGGAGGAGAGGGGAGTGGAATGATGAGGATGGGGAAGGACGTGGAGAAAGAGAACGGTAAGCCAGCAGCAGAGACAGATGAGGATACAGCGCTTTACTCCAACGTCAAGGCTATTATGGGTGGTGGTGAGTGACACAGATATTTTTGCTAGAAACGTGGGGGATAGAATGCAGTATTGTACAGCCATGGGTTCTTATATCATTTTCTGAATCCAGATTGAAAGTTTTATGATGATACTGGGACTTTTGGTCAACTGAAACTACTGTAGTTAATAGTTTTGGTGTTGTTTCCTCATGTGTTTAATCCAGTTTGAATGTTTTACGATAGTACAGAGATGTTGTTTAATAACTGAAACTACTGTAGTTAATAGTTTTGGTAAATACTTTATTTTACAGCCATATGTCAGATAGTACTGTATGTGCCTGGTGCTTCTACAATTTAAATAATCATATTTTCTAGTTGTACATAGAAGAATGTTCTGGGTATGTTTTGTAATGTCTTTCAAGGAAGTGTCATTTTACTTTTGTAACGATTCTGTTTTGTCACCATGAGGAAAGACCGACAAAGATGTGGAAAGAGGAGGAAGGGAAGCGCTACTAAGGTACACTATAGTATATTTTGGTAGATAGAAGGTGCTCTTTGGTAAAAGGTGTAAATTGGTCATCAAAAAGAAAGGAGGACCAAGGCACTCTTCATATAATTAATTAAAATGCCTTTATTAGTATGGCATGTTCAATAGAAACAAAGTTGTTTAAAAACCGACGCGTTTCGGCTGCATGGCCTTCGTCAGGGAGTACAGAAAAAGGAGAATACAATGTCCTCTTTTGAAAGGCTTTTCCAATTAGCCCTAATTAGAAGAGGGAGTGGTTACCAAATTGGACACACCTAGTAAGCAATAATATACACATGAAAAGGTGAAATACTGTAGCTATGTTATCATGAGCATACAACTCCAAGCTAGAAGCATCAGAACACCCAGAGAGGCAGTTCCAACCCTAACCATGACTGGGAGAAGTGTCCAGAACAAGAAAGCAATATATTCCACAGTACTCCAGACCACAGCAAAACATGAACAGTCCAAACATAGCTAGATGGCAATTGAGCAAAATGTCCACTAGATGACAGCAAATGGACCCATCACGACCCTACAGGAAGGGTGAGAAATCCATATCTTCATTTAAACCAGGGTACTTAGTGGCCTGTAGTTTGTAAATCCAAAAACTTTCCCTTTGGTTTAACTGTTTAAGACGGTCCCCTTTTCTAATAGAGGCCGGAACATGATCAATACCCATAGCTTGTAGGGAGGCAGGGTTACCATGGTGTAAGGACTTGTAGTGCCTTGCCATGGGGTAGTCTTCATTGCCTACCCGTATGGCGTACTTGTGTTCCGCCAAGCGATCTTGAAGGCGTCTCTTTGTCCGTCCAATGTAGAACACCTTGCACTGTGGACATTCCAGTCTATAGATGACATGAGTGGTTTTGCAGTTAATAAAATGCTTGAGGTAATACTCCATTTTAGAAGCTGTGTCAACAAAATACTTTTTCTGTGCAATATTACTGCAATGGTTGCACTGGTAACATTTAAAAGAGCCCTTGGGTTTGTGGTCAAGCCAAGTTTTTTGAGAGTCACCCGGAAGATAACTGTGGACTAATTTGTCATTTAGGGTAGGACATCTCTTAAAGCTTATGACTGGTGGTTCAGGAAAGACTTGGCGTAGTAGCATATCACAAGATGTGGTTTGGAAAAGTAGAGAGGTCAAACCATTTCTGTTTTTTCTCCTCTTTCCTTTAATATTTGTGGGTGGGGATATTATGTAGTATGTGTGGTTGTAACCAAACTCTTACTGTAAATAGGATACTGATTTACTGCAGAAAATGTTGACATAATGTAATAAAGAATTCTCATTTTGGGCTAGCCAGAGAGCTCAAATGAAATAAATCAAGAAAAAAAGTGCATTGTGCTTTTAAAAGTTGTGTGTTATAGACGGGTTGGTTGTTTAGCAACCAAACAGACACATGTACAGCTATGGAGTCCAACAGACTGGGTTGGCTTAGATTGTTGACAACATGTAAACTATATTTAGTCTCCAATGTTTATTGAAAATACATATACATTTGCACAATGTCTCTCAAATAAGTTGTAACAGTTGTTGGTTAGCTAGCTAACACATTTTTTCGATATTAGATTAGCATATACGTGACATCAGTCAAAACAAGACGTGGTATCAAGAACAAGATAAAACTTGCTGAAACGACCCACCTACAATTCCCCACATGGCAGCTTCGTGTCGTTGTTGCTAGATATCTGGCCATCCAGAATCACCACAACACACGGCCTTCTGCCCCAGTAAAGCGTGCGTATTGTTTTCGTGACATTGTCAGCGAACCCATATATCAGAATATTTTTCTATTTTAAGTATGCATTATTTCAACATTGTTTTATATTGAGGCACTAACTCACTTTTAATGGTTGTGTATTTTAAGTTGTTTGTTCTCTGTAATCTGTTCAAAGCATGTTTAAATTGTGTATTTTTTGGGCTATTTCCAACCTACCATCTCCACAAATGTCATTCAACAGTAATTATAGGCTACCGATGGTATAAATCAGGGATGGGCAACTTTGATGGGGGTGGGGGCCACAAAAAGTCCGAACTGATCATGGGGGGCAGCAGTAACTCACGGGTCTGCCTACCCACACATGTAGTCAGAGCCAGCCCTAGCCTTTTGGGGGCCCTAGGCAAAATGTTGTTTACCCACCTTACGAGCACAATATTTTAGGGACACTTCTTGACTGCAGAGAAAAAAAATGTTTTTAGAGTTAATTTCCTGCAATTCTACACATTTTTCTATGGGACTTAGAGAAATGTTGCAGTTTTAAAGCAAGTTTGCTGCAAATCTACACATATTGCCAAGGGGTTCAGAGACATCGTCAAAGAGCAAGGTGACCGCCCACACCTGGGCCATGAAGCAGTCCCTCTTCTGGGTGACCAGCTGTGCTGGTGTGAGAGTGGGCAGGGCCTAGAGGAGGGTGTGGGCCGGATCTCTGGAAGGTCCCTTTCCATCTTCTCCAGGAGTCCTGGGAAGTCAAGTTTCTCCAGACAGGAGGGCCTCATAAGAACACCTTAGACAGGGCAACCCCCTGGGCCTTCCACACCTCCAGGCTCTTCTCCGTGTCCTTCTCTGAGGCCAGCAGGTCAAAGTACACCATGACCCTCTGCACCGAGAGGGCCTCTAGGAACATCACCACGCTGTTGACCTGGAGACTGAATGAACACCATGACCACCACGTTGTACCTCAGGAACGTGACTCGCCCCATGTAAGCCTCCGGGTCAAAGGGCAAGGCTGTGGGGGTGGGTGGCAGGTCCCTCAGGCAGAAGTCTGGGTGTTTGGGGTTGTGTAGATGGCCAGCTCCTCTGGAGGGGTGGGGGAGAGGGGGAGGGTGGCCCCTTAATCCTCAGACCCCACACCACGGATGGCATTAAGGAAGGCAGGCTTCTTTGACTCCCAGGTGCCCCGCCATGGCCAGGTTGATTCAGCTTATCAGGAGGTCCTCCACAGTATCCTTGACATCCGACAGCTTGGTGTTCTCAGTGGACTCTTTGAGGTTCCCCAGGGGATTCAGGCTGTGAGATACATCTGCTGTTATGGCTGTGAGAAAGGAGAGGATGGTCATTGGAATAGGACAATTGCTTAATCATTTGGGGATAAGTGGGAACACAATAAAACAGTTTGAACAAAACTCATAACATTTTACAGAATAACAATGTATACTACATAATTGCTCAAAGGAAGTATTGTGTAATTGGTAAGTATTGGGTAAACAAATACACAATCTTAGATCCAACTAACTGTCTTGTCATACCTTGTCAGTTGCACAATTGAATGCATCCAACCGAAATGTGTCTTCCGCATTTAGCCCAACCCCTCTGATTCAGAGATGTGCGGGGGACTGTCTTAATCGACATCTACATCATCAGCATTCAGTTGTTGGCGTTTAACGGCAGATTTTCTCCCCTTGCCAGCTCGAGATTTCAAACAGAAACCTTTTGGTTATTGGCCCAACGCACATAACCGCTAGGCTACCTGCCTATGCTTTAACTTGGACCTAGATGAAAAGCCCTAAAGGCAGACCTTAATAGGGAAAGCAATCCGTATTTCCAATGATCAATAGAGGATAAACTAAGCAAAAAAAGAAACGTCCCTTTTTCAGGACCCTGTCTTTCAAAGATAATTCGTAAAAATCCAAATCACTTCTCAGATCTTCATTGTAAAGGGTTTAAACACTGTTTCCCATGCTTCAATGAACAATAAAAAATTAATGAACATGTGTCACGCCCTGACCGTAGAGAGCTTTTTATGTCTCTGTTTTGGTTTGGTCAGGGTGTGATTTGGGTGGGCATTCTATGTTCAATTTCTATGTTTTGTATTTCTTTGTGTTTGGCTGGGTGTAGTTCTCAATCAGAGGCAGCTGTCTATCGTTGTCTCTGATTGAGAATCATACTTAGGCAGCTATTTCCCACCTGTGTTTTGTGGGTAGTTGTTCTCTGTTTAGTGTTTTACACCTGACAGGACTGTTTCGGTTATTCACTTTGTTATTTTTGATTAGTGTTCAGTTTAAATAAAAAGCCATGAACACTTACCACGCTGCGCTTTGGTCCGATTCCTCTTCATCCGACGACGACACCTGTTACAACATGCACCTGTGGAACGGTCGTTAAGACACTAACAGCTTACAGACGGTAGGCAATGAAAGTCACAGTTATGAAAACTTAGGACAATAAAGAGGCCTTTCTACTAACTCTGAAAACACCAAAAGAAAGATGTCCAGCGTCCCTGCTCATCTGCGTGAACGTGCCATAGTGTAGGTGCCAACACCTACACAGGATCGGTACTTCCAAACATCACACCTGCGGGACAGGTACAGGATGGCAACAACAATTGCCCGAGTTACACCAGGAATGCACAATCCCTCCATCAGTGCTCAGACTGTCTGCAATAGGCTGTGAGAGGCTGGACTGAGGACTTGTAGGCCTGTTGTCCTCACCAGACATCACCAGCAACAACGTCGCCTATGGGCACAAACCCACCGTCGCTGGACCATACAGGACTGGCAAAAAGTGCTCTTCCCTGACGAGTCACGGTTTTGTCTCACCAGGGGTGATGGTCGGATTCGCGTTTATCATCGAAGGAATGAGCATTACACCAAGGCCTGTACTCTGGAGCGGGATCGATTTGGAGGTGGAGGGTCCATCATGGTCTGGGGCGGTGTGTCACAGCATCATCGGACTAAGCTTGTTGTCATTGCAGGCAATCTCGACGCTGTGCGTTACAGGGAAGACATCCTCCTCCCTCATATAGTACCCTTCCTGCAGGCTCATCCTGACATGACCCTGTAGCATGACAATGCCACCAGCCATACTGCTCGTTCTGTGCGTGATTTCCTGCAAGATAGGAATGTCAGTGATCTGCCGTGGCCAGCGAAGAGCCCGGATCTCAATCCCATTGAGCACTTCTGGGACCTGTTGAATCGGAGGGTGAGGCTAGGTCCATTCCCCCCAGAAATATCCGAGAACTTGCATGTGCCTTGGTGGAAGAGTGGGGTAACATCTCACAGCAAGAACTGGCAAATCTGGTGCAGTCCATGAGGAGGAGATGTACTGCAGTACTTAATGCAGCTGGTGGCCACACCGGATACTGACTGTTACTTTTGATTTTGACCCCGCCTTTGTTCAGGGACACATTATTCAATTTCTGTTAGTCACATGTCTGTGGAAATTGTTTATGTTTATGGTCTCAGTTGTTGAACCTTGTTATGTTCATACAAATATTTACACATGTTAAGTTTGCTGAAAATAAACGCAGTTGACAGTGAGAGGACATTTATTTTTTTGATGAGTTCATATCCTCAATACAAGGTAAGTGTGCTGACTGTCAACTAGATCTATTTTCAGGCTCTGTACTGTGTGTGGAACATTCTAATCCTGTAGTCTCACCCATAATCCAGTTTGAGCACATACTCACACACATGATGCTCACACTGACAGTTTGTTTGAGTGGAAACAATGGCAAAGGGACATGTTTTTTATTTTCTTCTAGTCCAAACCCGAGGAATAATTTACAGTTAAAGTCGGAAGTTTACATACACTTAGGTTGGATCCATTAAAACTTGTTTTTCATCCGCTCCACAAATTTCTTGTTAACAAACTATAGTTTTGGCAAGTCGGTTAGGACATCTACTTTGTGCATGACACAAGTCATTTTTCCAACAATTGTTTACAGACAGATTATTTCACTAATTCACTGTTTCACAATTCCAGTGGGCCAGAAGTTTACATACACTAAGTTGATTGTGCCTTTAAACAGCTTGGAAAATTAATGTCATGGCTTTAGAAGCTTCTGATAGGCTAATTGGCATCATTTGAGTCAATTGGAGGTGTATCTGCTGATGTATTTCAAGGCATACCTTCAAACACAGTGCCTCTTTGCTTGACATCATGGCAAAATCAAAAGAAATCAGCCAAGACCTAAGAAAAAAAATTGTAGACCTCCACAAGTCTGGTTCATGCTTGGGAGCAATTTCCAAATGCCTGAAGGTACCACGTACCATCTGTACAAACATTAGTATGCAAGGATAAACACCATGGGACCACGCAACTGTCATACCGCTCAGGAAGGAGATGCGTTCTGTCTCCTAGAGATGAACGTACTTTGGTGCGAAAAGTGCAAATCAATCCCAGAACAACAGCAAAGGACCTTGTGAAGATGCTGGAAGAAACAGGTACAAAAGTATCTATATCCACAGTAAAACGAGTTCTATATCGACATAACCTGAAAGGCCGCTCAGCAAGGAAGAAGCCACTGCTCCAAAACCGCCATTAAAAAGCCAGACTACAGTTTGCAACTGCACATGGGGACAAAGATCATACTTTTTGGACAAATGTCCTCTGGTTTGATGAAACAAAAATAGACCTGTTAGGCAATAATGACCATGGTTATGTTTGGAGGAAAAAGGGGGATGCTTGCAAGCCGAAGAACACCATCCCAACCGTGAAGCACAGGGGTGGCAGCATCATGTTGTGGGGGTGCTTTGCTGCAGGAGGGACTGGTGCACATCGCAAAATAGATGACATCATGAGGGAGGAAAATGATGTGGATATATTGAAGCAACATCTCAAGACATCAGTCAGGAAGTTAAAGCTTGGTCGCAAATGGGTCTTCCAAATGGACAATGACACCAAGCATACTTCCAAAGTTGTGGCAAAATGGCTTAAGGACACCAAAGTCAAGGTATTGGAGTGGCCATCACAAAGCCCTGACCTCAATCCTATAGAACATTTGTGGGCAGAACTGAAAATGTGTGTGCGAGCAAGGAGGCCTACAAACCTGACTCAGTTGCACCAGCTCTGTCAAGAGGAATGGGCCAAAATTCACCCAACGTATTGTTGGAAGCTTGTGGAAGGCTCCCCAAAACGTTTGACCCAAGTTAAACAATTTAAAGGCAATGCTACAAAATACCAATTGAGTGTATGTAAACTTCTGACCCACTGAGAATGTGATGAATGAAATAACAGCTGAAATAAATCATTCTCTCTACTATTATTCTGACATTTCACATTACATACAACTGAATTTTTACTAGGATTAAATGCCAGAAATTATGAAAAACTGAGATTAAATGTATTTGGCTAAGGTTTATGTAAACTTCCGACTTCAACTGTATGTACAATGACCAAGTAGGAGACCTGGAAGGCATGCCAAATCAAAGTGACTTATATTCATGTAAGATATGGTCTGATATCTGTGGATGATCCTGGGTCATATTTTTATCACGATCCCTTGCGTCATGCGGCCCTTCCTCTGGGTAACCCACTGTCTGAAAGTCTCATCCAGACAGTCGGCTTGTTTGTCATATTCAATGTGTACTACAAATCTTGCGTATGCGACTATATTGGTTGATGGGGAGGCTCTTTTTTAGGGGTGTAGGGTGGAAGCTGTCTCCGTGTAACAGGGAATTCCTATCCGTCGGCTTCCTGTATAGGTCCGTGCTAACGCCATCCCCCTCCCTCTTTATTAAATGTCCAGAAAACGTGTTACATGGCGAGAGTAAATTTTAAATGTTCACTGCTTGTACACTGCTCAAAAAAATAAAGGGAACACTTAAACAACACAATGTAACTCCAAGTCAATCACACTTCTGTGAAATCAAACTGTCCACTTAGGAAGCAACACTGATTGACAATCAATTTCACATGCTGTTGTGCAAATGGAATAGACAACAGGTGGAAATTAGAGGCAATTAGCAAGACACCCCCAATAAAGGAGTGGTTCTGCCGGTGGTGACCACAGACCACTTCTCAGTTCCTATGCTTCCTGGCTGATGTTTTGGTCACTTTTGAATGCTGGCGYTGCTTTCACTCTAGTGGTAGCATGAGACGGAGTCTACAACCCACACAAGTGGCTCAGGTAGTGCAGCTCATCCAGGATGGCACATCAATGCGAGCTGTGGCAAGAAGGTTTGCTGTGTCTGTCAGCGTAGTGTCCAGAGCATGGAGGCGCTACCAGGAGACAGGCCAGTACATTAGGAGACGTGGAGGAGGCCGTAGGAGGGCAACAACCCAGCAGCAGGACCGCTACCTCCGCCTTTGTGCAAGGAGCCACAAATGTGCATGTGTCTGCTCAAACGGTCAGAAACAGACTCCATGAGGGTGGTATGAGGGCCCGACGTCCACAGGTGGGGGTTGTGCTTACAGCCCAACACCGTGCAGGACTTTTGGCATTTGCCAGAGAACACCAAGATTGGCAAATTCGCCACTGGCGCCCTGTGCTCTTCACAGATGAAAGCAGGTTCACACTGAGCACATGAGCACATGTGACAGACGTGATAGAGTCTGGAGACGCCGTGGAGAACGTTCTGCTGCCTGCAACATCCTCCAGCATGACCGGTTTGGCGGTGGGTCAGTCATGGTGTGGGGTGGCATTTCTTTGGGGGGCCGCACAGCCCTCCATGTGCTCTCCAGAGGTTGTACCATGAGGTACCGAGATGAGATCCTCAGACCCCTTGTGAGACCATATGCTGGTGCGGTTGGCCCTGGGTTCCTCCTAATGCAAGACAATGCTAGACCTCATGTGGCTGGAGTGTGTCAGCAGTTCCTGCAAGAGGAAGGCATTGATGCTATGGACTGGCCCGCCCGTTCCCCAGACCTGAATCCAATTGAGCACATCTGGGACATCATGTCTCGCTCCATCCACCAACGCCACGTTGCACCACAGACTGTCCAGGAGTTGGCGGATGCTTTAGTCCAGGTCTGGGAGGAGATCCCTCAGGAGACCATCCGCCACCTCATCAGGAGCATGCCCAGGCGTTGTAGGGAGGTCATACAGGCACGTGGAGGCCACACACACTACTGAGCCTCATTTTGACTTGTTTTAAGGACATTACATCAAAGTTGGATCAGCCTGTAGTGTGGTTTTCCACTTTAATTTTGAGTGTGACTCCAAATCCAGACCTCCATGGGTTGATAAATTTGATTTCCATTGATAATTTTTGTGTGATTTTGTTGTCAGCACATTCAACTATGTAAAGAAAAAAGTATTTAATAAGAATATTTCATTCATTCAGATCTAGGATGTGTTATTTTAGTGTTCCCTTTATTTTTTTGAGCAGTGTATAACACTGTTTGTCATGTTATTCTATACTCTTTCTGTGCTCCAGACCTGTGGAAACAGACAAGGTGACCAGAGAAAGAGGTGAAAAAGGACAGACACTGGTGTTTTGGTTGATTGATGAGGCAGTGGAGGCGGGATGTGGGTCCTCATCTGGGCAGCTCTACTCTTCTCTCTGAGAGAGAGAGCAACATGTCAAAGTAGGGTCCCTTTTATCATTAAAGTATTGTCAACATTGAAATCATTAGTATTTGTACAGATGTGGTATTTGTAATGGTAAGACCCATTTTAATCTAAACTGATTCTGTATCATCACAAATGTTACGGACATGTGAAGTAGTATCCAAGTGTGTCCTGTATTACTCATAACTATTCATTTCCCTCCATTAAGACAGGCCCCCCCAGCAGCAGCTGCAAACACATACAGCATCACCTTCATTCCAGAAAAAAATAACTGTAGTGACTGTAGGTAATGTTATTTCATGTACTTTCAATCACCCTGATAGTGTCAAGCCTACCGCAGCAATATGGTACAAATGCACAAATGCCCTACAAATGGCAACTGTGATAAGGATAAACATATCATTTTCCATTCCAAAGATCTCTCTAAAGCAAGGGGAGGGTAAAAACAGAGTGTCTCTACTGGAGACAGACCTGACAAAGAAGAACTGTAATGTGATCGTCAATGATGTCAGAGAGAATGACACTGGAGAGTATCAACTCAGAATGAAAGGAGGACCATTTACATACCTAGAGAAAATGAAAGTCACAGCGACAGGTACAGCATGGCTATTGCTGTCAGTTATTTTGTACACTGACTGTAACATACAGATGCATACCTCCAATTCATACATTTCAAGATTACCCTCCCCAAGTCTCCTTTTCCAAAGTCAGATTTTTTTCTAAACAACGGTGGAATTTTATGGGCTTTATTTGGAGAAGTTTAACAGGGTTAGCGTAGTTAGGATTCTGTCACACTGCGTCTGATTCTGTTTCTCTGATGTCTGGTACACAGATATGAAATTAACATCTGAGTTTGTATTTCCTGTGTCCAGCTCTGACCCAAGAGGCCTCTGTGTTTACTCCTGCTCTGACAGAGGGAGAACCAGCTTCTCTGACCTGCACCGCCCCGGGGATCTGTTCTGGAACTCCTCCTAACATCACATGGACATGGAGAGGGACAGGAGACAACATCACTGAGCTCCGAGAAAACACCACCATACAGGAGAAAGAGGAACTGACTTGCGTCACAACAACCCACTTCTCAAATTTCACCCTTACCCCATAAGCATCAAGATCACATGTCTGGTGACCTTCAATGGCATCATCGCAACCAAGAAGACACTGAAATTGAGTGTGGCACGTAAGTACTGTACATTTTATGACCTTCACATTGTCTTCAGCGTAGAGGAAGTGGCAGAGTGAGAGAGAAGCTGCAAGTCACCCAAAACGATAAACAAGAAATGCAAGGATGTGAAGATTTAAGTTAGAGAGCCACAGTCCCACCCAATATGAACGCAACATACAGTAGAGGATTTACATGCTTTGATTGAGAAAATATTTTTTCTTCAGAGGACACTAAGTATTGTGAGCCACTTCTAAAATCAGACATGTGTTGTTCTCTTTATAGAGGAAGTATCTAAAGACATCTTGGCTATGCTGTCGGACCCATCACTGATTACTGCATTTGTGATTGGTGCAGCCCTCTCAGCCACCATCAGTTGTATCTTCCTGTGTTTGACAGGGAAATGTAAAAAGTACATGCATTCTATTACTGTCGTACAGATACTATTCACTGAGTATGTTGTTTAACCCCTCCAAAATACAGTTATTGAGTCATTTCATTTGTAATATTTTCCTTAGACGCAAAGAGAGGACCCCAGACTCCAAAAGCCCTTTTATGAACCTGGAGTTGGTGACTTGAAGACCAACAGGTGCAGTACCAGTTTCTTTCTTTATTCAGCTTTACCAACATTCTGTTAGCATTGACATGCCAATAGGAATTTACAAGACAATACAAACAAACTAACAAAATACTCCTTGCAAAATTATTTCTGTAATGTACTCCATAGACAGATGCAGGACAGGCTGTGGGGGGCAAACAGACACCTCTGCAAGTGGAGCTGAGGGAGGGAGCTGGAAATGGAGGGCCCCAGACCAGTGGAGCTGCGGGACACTGTCACAGGGGAAGAACCAAAAGAGGTGGCCTACGCCAGTATCAACTACTCCCTACTGAAGAAGAAGACTCCTGAGCAGGCAGAGAAGAAGACCACCAACACAGAGTCAGACTACGCTGAAATCAAACGAGAGAAGAAGAATGAGGGGGAGGGCAGTGGCGTGCTGGATCCGGAAGAAGAGGAGGAAGGGGAAGAGATGATGGGGAAGTAGCAAGGGGACGGTAAGCCAGTACAAGAGACAGATGAGGATGCGGTGCTTTACTCCAACGTCAAGGCTATTATGGGTGGAGAGTGACACAGCAATTTGTCTAGAAAAAGTTGTGGATAGCACACAGTACTATGGCTTCTATTATACACCCATGTGGTGTTCTCATTTTTTGAATCCAGATGTAATATTTTATGAGGCTGGGACTTTTGTTCAAACGTAACTGCTGTAGTTTATAGTGTTGGTGTTGTTTGCTCATGAGCTGATTGCAGTTTGAATGTTTTATGATGATACAGAGACTTTGTTAAACGGAAACTACTGTAGGTAATAGTTTTGGTAATGCTTTATTTTCCAGCCCTTTGTCACCCGATACCTAGTGGTTGTAATGTTTAATACGATTTGTTGCTGGTTGCACATAGAAACAAGTATTTTTATGTTTGTCTCGTAAATGTTTATGGAAGTTAATGTAATATTACTTTTGAAGTTATTCTGTTTTTGTGTCATCATGGGGAAAGACTGACAAAGACGTGGTTTGGAGAAGAGCAGTCAAACCATTTCTCGTTTTTCTCCTCTGTCCTTTCATGTTTTTGCATTTTGATTTAAACCTAAACCTATATATTGAGTCACTACCTTACTTTTGATTGTTGTGTGTATTTTAGTTGTTTGTTACCTAAAATTTGTTCAAAGAATTTATAAATTATGTTTAAAATAAAATATGTTTTAACTGTCTTGTAGCATGATATACTACAGTAGCCATACTGCTCTGTATCAAAATATGGTTTTATCTTGGTAAAGACGTTCCTAAAGCTAACACTATGGTGTCCTGTCTACTTATTAATACACCAGAGGAGGCTGGTAGGAGGAGCTACAGGTGGACAGTCTCATTGTAATGACTGGAAAAGAAGGGATGGAACGGTATCAAACACATGGAAACCATATGTATGACTCTGTTCCATTCATTTCATTCCAGCCATTACAACGAGCATGTGCTCATATAGTCCCTCCTACCAGCCTCCTCTGTAATACATGGTGTCAAAAGTTGGATGTCTATTAAAACAAATTGTATTTGACAGTGATTATACAGATGGTATGACAGTAGAGAACAGTAGAGGTTTTCTATAGAACTAATCCAGTTCATTAACAATTTATTCTGTTGACATAATTAAGATGTATCCGTTCAAGATCATATCCTACAAACAACCACTAGATGGAGACACCACATTTGACATAACTGCAAAGCCACATTTTTATTTTATTTATCTAAATCAAATCAAATGTATTTATATAGCCCTTCTTACATCAGCTGATATATCAAAGTGCTGTACAGAAACCCAGCCTAAAACCCCAAACTGCAAGCAATGCAGGTGTAGAAGCACGGTGGCTAGGAAAAAGTCCCTAGAAAGGCCAAAACCTAGGAAGAAACCAGGCTATGAGGGGTGGCCAGTCCTCTTCTGGCTGTGCCGGGTGGAGATTATAACAGAACATGGCCAAGATGTTCAAATGTTCATAAATGACCAGCATGGTCAAATAATAGTAATTTTTACATTTTAGTAATTTAGCAGACGCTCTTATCCAGAGCGACTTACAGTAGAGTGCATACATTTTATAACATTTTTTTTTTTTTTTACATACTGAGACAAGGATATCCCTACCGGCCAAGAGCAGACGCTCTTATCCAGAGCGACTTACAGTAGAGTGCATACATTTTTATAACATATTATTTTATTTTTATTTTTTTTACATACTGAGACAAGGATATCCCTACCGGCCAAACCCTCCCTAACCCGGACGACGCTATGCCAATTGTGCGTCGCCCCACGGATCTCCCGCTGCTTGCATAGAAATTCTAGGGACAATTAGGAGGCCTGCGTCTTGTGACCGTAGCGTACGTGTAGGTATGTACGGCAGGACCAAATCGGAAATATAGGTAGGAGCAAGCCTGTAATGCTTTGTAGGTTAGCAGTAAAACCTTGAAATCAGCCCTTGCCTTAACAGGAAGCCAGTGTAGGGAGGCTAGCACTGGAGTAATATGATCAAATTTTTTGGTTCTAGTCAGGATTCTAGCAGCCGTATTTAGCACTAACTGAAGTTTATTTAGTGCTTTATCCGGGTAGCCGGAAAGTAGAGCATTGCAGTAGTCTAACCTAGAAGTAACAAAAGCATGGATTAATCTTTCTACATCATTTTTGGACAGAAAATCGAACCTATATTTAACTAGGCAAGTCAGTTAAGAACAAATTCTTATTTACAATCTTGGCCTACCCCTGCCAAACCCTAACCCAGACAATGCTGGGCCAATTGTGCACCACCCTGTGGGACTCCCAATTACAGACGATTGTGATACAGCCTGGAATGGAACCAGGGTCTGTAGTGACGCCTCTAGAGCTGAGATGCAGTGCCTTAGACCGCTGCGCCACATCATGAAAAACAGCAGCTGGTCCCAGTTTCTCCCATCTCGCTCCATGGTCCGTCTGAGCATGGATTTCAGGGTTCTATTGAATCTCTTGACTAGGCCGTCGGTCTGGGTGTGATATACAGATGTGCACAGTTTGATTTGAAGCAATTTGCATAAATCTTTCACCACCTTGGACATGAACACTGTACCTTGGTCCGTCAGGATCTCTCGGGTTAAACCTACCTTGGAGAACATCTGTAGCAGCTCTCTGGTGATGTTCTTGGTGTTGGCACTACGCAGGGGAATAGCCTCAAGAGAGAATACAGTATACGGCATGTGTCCAAAAGTGATTGAGGATCTATTTTTAGTGTCACTTGTTTATGCCCTTTAATGGACATCCTGTCCGTATGTTCTCACGCTATAAAGTGAGTACTTATGTAACATGATTGTGCAGCTTTTCCTTTTAAGTAAAGCATATGTTTGCAATAAAAATATAATGTTGATTGATGTGTAGTGACCTTGTTGAACTTTTGAATGTGGTTGACAATTTGAAACAGTTGGGAATTTATGTAGTGAATTGGGGAGGCCTGAGTTTGAACATTTGAAACAGTTGGGAATGTATGTACTGAATGGGGGAGGCCTGAGTTTGAAGCTTTTAAAACTTCTTGAGGCTAGGGGTTCCGCTAGCAGAACCCATCAACAACATCCACTGAAAAGGCAGAGCGCGAAATTCAAAAATATTTTGGGGAAATATTTCACTTTCATACATTCACAAGTACAATACACCAAATTAAAGCTTAACTAAAATAATAATTAAAAAATGAAAATAAAATGTTTAACTGCCTTTCCAACAAATAAAATAATTATACATTTTAAATATATATTTATATTTTGTAGTAATGTGTGATAAAAATATGTATTATATGGTTTAGTAAAAAATAAAAACAGAGGTATAGTTTAATATTGCATAGTAATTTTTTATAATAGTAATATGTTTAAATGTTGGCAGTAACACTTTTGAAGAAATAAAGGGTTTTAAAATGAAATCTCTTTAATGAAATCTCAGGCTCCCTTTGTCTCTCTTCAGCTGGACCTAAGTCTCTCCCTCAAAGGTTGTGTGTATGTGCATGTGGGTGTGTGTCAGGTTACATTCAGAGAGAGAGAGCCAGGCCCCAAGGTGTTCTTTCGAAAAACAAATACCTTAAAAAACAGTTTTTCCTACAACAAAATAATTATACATATAAACATTTAATGGGTATTAAAATGTAGTATTGTGTGATAAAAAATATGTAGGATTTATATAAAGGTTTAGTAAAAAAATAAAAACAGAGGTATAGTTTAATATTGCATAGTAAACTTTAATAATAGTAATATGTTTAAATGTTGGTAGTATTTTTTTTTAAAGAAATAAAGGGTTTTTATAAGAAAATGTAATTTACCTTTAATGAAATATCAGGCTCTGTGTGAGGCAAAGCTATAGGTTTAGAGGAAAATACTCAATGACATTTTTCTATGAACAAAATAGATTTAAAAATAGTCATTGTAATATGTTTAAATGTGGGTAGAAACAATTGGAAGGAAAAAATAAAGGGTTTTAAAAAGAGCATGTATTTACATTCATGGAATGATAAACTCAGCAAAAAAGAAATGTCCTTTCACTGTCAACTGCGTTTAGTTTCAGCAAACGTAACATGCGTAAATATTTATATGAACATAATAAGATTCAACAACTGAGACATAAACTGAACAAGTTCCACAGACATGTGACTAACAGAAATGGAATAATGTGTCCCTGAACAAAGGGGGGGTCAAAATCAAAAGTAACAGTCAGTATCTGGTGTGGCCACCAGCTGCATTAAGTACTGCAGTGCATCTCCTCCTCATGGACTGCACCAGATTTGCCAGCTCTTGCTGTGAGATGTTACCCTTCTCTTCTTCCTGGACATTTCTGGGGGGAATGGCCCTAGCCCTCAACCTCCGATCCAACAGGTTCCAGATGTGCTCAATGGGATTGAGATCCAGGCTCTTCGCTGGCCATGGCAGAACACTGACATTCCTGTCTTGCAGTAAATCATGCACAGAACGAGCAGTATGGCTGGTGGCATTGTCATGCTACGGGGTCATGTCAGGATGAGCCTGCAGGAAGGGTACCAAATGAGGGAGGAGGATGTCCTCCCTGTAACGCACAGTGTTGAGATTGCCTGCAATGACAACAAGCTCAGTCCGATGATGCTGTGACACACCGCCCCAAACCATGACGGACCCTCCACCACCAAATCGATCCCGCTCCAGAGTACTAGTCCCTATCCCTACAAGTTTTAATATCAGCACAATTAGCCACAGTTGTAGATGATACTAAAGTCAGCATTAATTAACCTAAAATATTGCATTGACATTCAGGCCCTTGGTATAATTGTTTTTTCAGTCTTTGCACTAATGCATGAGGGCAGTTCATATTTTTATTAAATAATTGTGCATATGGTTCACATTGGTCAGTTCTTGCGTTCCATCTTAACAGCTCAGTTTTTAGTGCATCTCAACGTATTACAAAAACAACTAAAAGCAAACCAAAGGTCATTGGTAGAGCATACATAACTTCAGCCATTCATGGTGCTGGTGGGTCTTTACTAATAGTCACTAATATCTGACTGAATAGATATATTTGGCCCTGTACACACTCAGGTTGTACAACTGATGTACAACGCATTTGACACCATGGCTGTGATAGCTGATATTTTTTGTGATACAATACAGAGTTTAAACAACCAACGCGCAGGCTTCCACAATGCTTATGTAATTATATTTGTGCAGACCAAACCTTGTTTTATCACAATAGTTGTGCCAAATGCATCAGTTGAGTATTTTTTACTTAGTTGTTTACCCACTTAGTTTTAGCCTCAATTTCAGCTCAATTCCAATCAATTTGACAATTTGACAAAATAACTCTACAAGGCTTTTAGTTTAGGGACCAACTTTGTGAATGTGTGTAGTATGGTGCACGCTGATGATGGACTTTCAAATCAACTCAAATTGTATTTGTCACACGTGCTTAGCAGATGTTTTTGTGGGTGTAGCGAAATATCTAACAAATTCACAACAAATACCTAATACACGCATATCTAAGTAAAGGAATGGAATTGAGAATATATAAATATATGGACGAGCAATGTCAGTGCGGCATAGACAGATATACAGTAGATAGTATAGAATACAGTATATACATATGAGATGAGAAATGCAAGATATGGAAACATTATTCAAGTGGCGTTATTAAAGTGACTAGTGTTCCAAGTGGCATGTAAGTATTTAGGAGAAGTAAAACTCCACCTAACAAATATAGCAAGACCTTTGCACTTTAGCACAGTCTCAAAGTGTGAAGAGGAACTTAACTAGGGCCCACAGAGTGTTGTAAGGGTTGGTCAAACTCTGTGAAGACGCACTAACCGGTCTGGTTAAACACAATCAAAATTTAATGGGAAACTGAGTTGAAGACGAAGAAGGCATCATGGCTTTTACAGTGATATTGTTTTTAGAGAAATGTACAATTATGTTGATGTATGACAACATGCACTTCTATTACAACTACACAAATTGACCCTGAAATTCATCTGACAGTTTACACATTACTGATACTTTATCAGGCATTGTTGCAACACATTTCTTCCATTTCAGGCTGTGATCAGCTGCATTATTGCCATGTCTTCTTGTTCTTAAGTCAACATAATGTAACGGTGAAAGAGGCATCATCACTCTTCAAAAGTGGGTCTGAGATGTCTGTTTACGTGAAAGATTGTGGTATAAAACCATCACAAAAATATATTGATTACAACCCAGTAGCCTCTAACGTTGATAATAAAGGGATTACCTAGTCAGTTGCACAGCTGAACGCATTCAACCGAAATGTGTCTTCTGCGTTTAACGCTACCCTGCAGATTTTTTCCACTTCCCACCGGCTCGGGGATTCTTACCAGCAAACTTTCGGTTACTGGCCCACGCTCTTAACCACTAGGCTTCCTGCAACTCATAATAAGTGCATTCAGCACGCCTGTGAGTTACTTTAGAATATGGCAGAAAATGTGTTTTTAACTCCCACGGACAGTACCCTTTTTGCAGCAGATCTTACATATTGAGGAAATGACTTAATTTCTCAGACCACAGAGGGCATCAAAAACAGTGAGAATTTTGGCAGTTTATCTCTATCCAATGGAAGGCATTCTCCATATTATGCAAATGTAACCAGTGGTGGAAAAAGTACCCAATTGTCATACTTGAGTAAAAGCAAAGATATCTTAATAGAAAATGACTCAACTAAAAGTGAAAGTCAACCAGTAAAATACTATTTGAGTAAAAGTCTAAAGGTATTTGGTTTGAAATATACTTAAGTATCAAAAGTAAAAGTAATAATGATTTCAAATTCCTTATATTAAGCAAACCAGAGGGCACCATATTCTTGTTTATTTTAGTTTACGGATAACCAGGTGCAATTGCCAACACTCAGACATCATTTGAAAACAAAGCATTTGTGTTTAGTGAGTCCACCAGATCAGAGGCAGTAGGGATTACCAGGGATGTTCTCTTGTTTTCTTTCTTTTTCTTTTTAGGGGACAGATCAACTTTAATTTTGCAGATAGATTGTAGCTTCCATCAATGTAATTGTCTGCATCATTTCCAATGATATATATATATATATACATACATATACAGTACATACGTACATACAAACACATACATATATACATATATAACATTTTAAAATGTGATGATCTAGTTTCGTTGGTGGAGTTTAATCACTTGATCGATGTAAATATCATAGAAGAGTGTAATTGTCTTTAGGCCAGCTGTTTTAAGTCAAGATGTTTGTGTTTTTAATGTTATATGTAATTGTTGTACTGTATGTGGGTTTATAGTTTTGTTTAATGTTGTGTTAGTGTATGTAAGTTGTTTTGTCTGTAACGTTGTTCCCTTTGCTGCTATTGGACCAGGTCTCTCTTGGAAAATAGATATTATCTCAATGAGAAAAAAAACGGTATAAATAAAGGTAAAATAAATAAAAAATATATATATACACATCTTATTAAAATATTTTTTCCTTTATTTTTTCCCGCAAACTCTACCACCCCTCCCCAAATTGGAGTAAACTAATGAACAACAACACTTATGCTTCTACTTCCAGCTTATACATACTATTTACATTTCAAGGACACAATCTATTTTACAATATTCATATTTTGTTTGTTTTTAGTCATGGCCTTCCTCTATTTCTGATGTCCATCCAGTTTGATTTCTATTTGCCAAAGGTTCTGAACCTATATACATTTTACAGACACAGTATATTTTACATTAGTTATCTTGTTTTTATTAGTCCCACTCTTCAGCTCCATTCAACCCCTCCCATCTATCTCTTAACATCATCCATATTGGATTTCTATTTGCCATATATTTTTTCAACTGTCCTGTGATGCTTCACAAAAGTTCTGAACCTTTCTATTCTCATAGCTTCTACAGATTGTAAATTAAAGATAAACATTTTTGCTATTAGTATTATTATATTATTGATCACCCAGTAGTGCTATCTGCAGCATTAGCTCCAGGTAAATGTTGCAATTCTTCAGACATTCCTTGACCTGTGACCAAAAACCAGCTACATATGGACAGTACCAAAATAAAATATCTAATGACTCTGCCTCCTCTCAGCAAAATCTGCAGGGCTGGTAAGGTTTTATCCCCCATATATATAACATTCTATTGGTTGCAAGAATTTTGGGTTAATGGGTTTGTGTTGATTATGGCCCATACGGTACAGTATGGCTGGACGATATAGTACAGAGGAACTTCCTGGATTGCAGCACCAGGTTAGAGGGAGGAGTACCAGACTGGGGACATGAAGTGACAGTTTACACCCATCAGAGACTCACACAGGGCTCACAGTCAATAGGAAGAGAGAGCACACAGAGAGAGGTAATGTGCTGATTCAGTATTTTGTTTCTGCATGGATCAAAAGACAAGCTATTTAACCATTATATCGTTTTGTTTCGTTAAATTGAATGACTGTTAATTTGATTATGACTAAGTAATATAATGGTAATATTCTATTATTCATTTATGGCATTTCAACATATTGCTTCAAAAGGCTTTATATAGCCTAGGTATAGAGATTTCTGAATGCAGTTAAATATATTTATGAGCAGTTATTAGCGCCTATGTTGGGCATTATATTGCATTATAAGGAGTCAATCATAAGGAGTTATAAATGGGCTTGTAATGCATTGTGAAGAAAGCATTCATATGAACTGTGACCATAAATGTTTCTTTGACATCCTCTCTAGGCATTACAGCAAAATACATCTTAGTTGAATAAAAGTGCTAAGAAGGTTGTTATGAATGCCAATGTAGCACTCATAAAGGTGTAATGAAATATTCATATCCGATGTGTATTGCTATATGTTGTTATTATCACAACACCATTTCATATTCTATTTCACACTCGTCTTGTGCTCCAGACCAGTAGACAGAGACAGAGATAGTGACCATTAGAGAAAGAGGAGAGAGACCCCGGTGTTGTGATTGATTCATCGAGGCAGTAGAGGCAGGATGTGGGTCCTCATCTGGGCAGCTCTACTTTTCTCTCTGACAGAGATAACCACGTGCAAAAGTAAGGTCCCTTTCATCACTACTAGCATTAATATAATAATCAGTAGTAGATGTGGTAGCAGTAGTGGTATGGCAAATATCTCAATAGATACTATATCATGAAAAATGTTACAAACAAGTGAAGTAGTATTGAAGTGCTTTCTGTATTACTCATGACTTTATTAATGTCCCTCCTTCAGGGCAGCCACAATCACCACCACCACGAACAGCATTACCCTGGACCATCGCCTTCAGTCCAGCAAAGATAACAGGAGAGAAGGGACTATGTGCTGTCATTTCATGTACCTTCAATCATGCAGAGAACTTCAAACCTACTGCAGCAATATGGTTCAAATGTCCTAAAAAGGGCAAATGTGATCAGGATGAAGACATAATTATCCACTCTGAAACTCCCTCTAAAGCTCAGGAGGGTTATAAACAGAGAGTGTCTCTACTGGAGACCGATCTGACAAAGAAGAACTGTAGTGTGATCATCAATGACATCAGAGAGAATGACACAGGACAGTATCAATTCAGACTGCTAAGTGCATATACATACCTCAAAAAAGTGAAAATCACAGTGAAAGGTACTTCATTGCTATTATTACCAATTACAGTGACAGACTATTACTGTAGTTCATTGTATACAGTTCACACTTGCCAAGTTCCAGCTCAATATATATCTAAAAAAAAATGGATGTAGCAACTACAGATTTCCCTTTTAAGTCTATCAAAAGTGTGCAAGTTTGAGCATGTGTCCATTAGGCCTATGGATTTTTTTTTTTTAAATCAGCATGAATTAGATTGAGCAATAAAAGCCCACTTTTGGGCTTGGATCCTCACTATTCAGCTTTTGCAAGAGCGTATTTTTCACTGGCTGTCCACTGGTTTCAAAAACAGCTTAAACTTCTTGAATTCAACCATTATATGTTTCCAATACACATTCAGATTTGTCAAAAGCCATCCACAACAACCACAATCCGTATGGCGCAAATAGCTGAATGAGAGAGGAGCAGTGTGATTCACATCAATGCGCTATGTAGATATCGATAATAAGTGATATCCGTACCGCCGTAGACTACACCATTGCTGTCATCCTTACCTCCAATAGTTTATTCAAGTTGGATAATCTTTGGATGCCGATAGCAGTCGGACCATTGGAAGACATAGCTTGGACTGTAACCTACAAAAACCTATTCCTGCTCTTTTCCCGCGATTCATCAAACACATTTGGTGTGTCATCATAGTGGTCTCTAACTTATAGTCAGACTCGCGCCTTTTCTCAATGCTGATTTGAATGTCATTGAGAAAACAGAGAAGTGTGAAACATTTTTTTTTGCCAACATCCTTTCTGAATTTAATCATCTCGTTTTTCAAAAGTATCTGTAATCTGATTACAATATTTTTGCTGGTAAGGTTACGAATTACAGTTACCGTTTTTTTGTAATCCCTTACATGTAACGGATTACATGTAATCCGTTACTCCCCAACCCTGCTCCTCTCATAACAGGACAAGATGTTGTTACTGGGAAAACTCCCATTCAAAGTCAGCACATGCATGGTGATTATGTGTCACTGCTGTTTTGTAGACAGATGTAAAACTCACTTCTGTGTTTGTATTTCCTGTCTCCAGCTCTAACCCAGAAGCCCTCAGTGTTGACTCCTCCTCTGACAGAAGGAGAACCAGCGACTCTGATCTGCACCGCACCAGGAATCTGCTCTGGATCTCCTCCTAAAATAACATGGACATGGAGAGGGACAGGAGACAACATCACTGAGCTTCGAGACAACACCACCATACAGATGAGAGAGGACCTGACCAATATGACAACAACCCACTTCTCAACTTTGACCTTTACCCCCTCAGCTGAGCACCACAACATGATGGTTACGTGTCAAGTAACCTTCCAGAAAACATATACAATTGAAGAGACAGTAACTTTGAATGTGTCATGTGAGTACCATCTATCCTACATTTTACATGAAACACCTTATTCCAGAGAATCTTTGAAACCTAGGATTAACCTTCATAATAAACAAATGATACAATATGTAGTCTAACCCCAGTTATGTCATGGCTTTGACTTTTTCCCTTTTTAATCATGATCCATTGTTATTAGTCCCTCAACCAATATAGTTTGAATTTAGTGTATGTGTAAAAATAAATATGTAAAATTATTAACTTTTTGCACTCAAAGATGTGAAAGACCCCCAAATAACTGGACATAAAATGGTGAAGGAGGATGGTACCCTGGATCTGACCTGCAGTGTTGACAGTGACATACCATCTGACATCACTTGGAGTAAGAATGGGATAAGTGCCCCACTTCAGAATTACACTGAAAATGCCACTCTCACCATCTCCAATGTGACAAGAGAACATGCTGGGGAGTATGTGTGTACAGTTCATCACCACAACAGGACAATGACAGCTTCCACCGTTGTCACTGTGATGTGTAAGTACAAACTGGATTGTAAATATACAAACTCATTTAATATTTCATGATCTGGAAATATGTTGCCATGTTTATAGCATCAATCTATCACCAATATCTCTCTTTTTCACTGGCTTTTTCCAGACCTTCCTGTGATTCTTCCTGGCTCTGGGTGTGTGGACCAGGCAGAGGTCATGACCTGTGTGTGTGTCAGTCAGGGGGTTCCCTTACCCCTCATAGAGTGGCCACTGCTGGAGCTCAACACAGAGAACACTATGTCAGTGTTGGGTTCCTCAGTGAACAGCACCATCAGCCTGCCTGTTGGAAACCACAACAACACCACTGTGGAGTGTGTCAGCAGAAATGTGGTGGGTGTAGTGAGAGAGAAGTTGCAGGTAACCCAAAATAACAGCCAAGAAAAGCAAGAAGGTAAATATATAAGTCAAGGTACTTGGTTAGAGAGCCACAGCTTCCCAATCCCACCCAATGTTTGCAATATTGAGAATGTTCTGTACATTTAGGTTGAGAGTAGGAAAATTGCTAATTTTTTCTTCCAGAGGATATGAAGTAATGTGAGCCATTTCCCATACAGAGTTGTTGTTCTCTTTTTAGATAAGGAATGGGAAGACATTATAGCTATGCTGTCGGACCTACCACTGATTACTGCATTTGTGATTGGTGCAGCCCTCTCAGCCACCATCTGTTGTATGTTCCTGTGTTTGACAGGGAAATGTAAAAGGTACATGCATTCTATTACTGAAGTACAGTTAGTGTTATATGAGTGTTGGTGATTGTCTTCAGAAATTCAGATTTCCTATCAAGAGAATCAGATATATTGTCAAAGCGCCAATGCCTTGCACCTTATTGTAATGGACTTGCTTGCTAACCCCTCCAGAATATAGTTATTGAGAAATATCAATTGTAATATTTTCCATAGACAAAAACAGAGGATCTCAAAGGACTCCAAAAACCCTTTCATAAACCTGGAGATGGTGGCATGTGAAGACCAACAGGTGCAGTACCAGTTTATTTCTTTATTCAGCTTTACCAACATTCAGTTAGCATTGACATGCCAATAGTAGTATCGAAGTGATTTCTGTAGTTGATAATACAGCATAAACAGATCTGGGACCACCAAGCTAACTAAAGACTCCTAACACAGTGCTTTCATTAATCTACTCCATAGACGGATGCAGGACAGGCTGTGGGGGTTGAACAGACCCCTCTGCAGTTGGAGCTGAGAGGAGGAGCTGAAAACGGAGGGACCCAGACCAGTGGAGCCGCAGGAAAATTTGACACAAGGGAAGAACCAAATGAAGTGGACTACGCCAGCATCAACTACTCCCTGCTGAAGAAGAAGACTCCTGAGGAGGCAGAGAAGGAGACCACCACCACAGAGCCAGAGTACGCCAAAATCAAACGAGAGAAGAAGAAAGAAGGGGATGAAGATGGAGTAGAGGGGAGTGGAATGATGATGGGGAATGATGAGGAGAAAGAGAACGGTAAGCCAGCAGCAGAGACAGATGAGGATACAGCGCTTTACTCCAACGTCAAGGCTATTATGGGTGGTGGTGAGTGACACAGATATTTTTGCTAGTAATGTGGGGGATAGAATGCAGTATTGTACAGCCATGTGTTCTTATATCATTTTCTGAATCCAGATTGAAAGTTTTATGATGATACTGGGACTTTTGTTCAACTGAAACTACTGTAGTTTTGGTGTTGTTTCCTCATGTGCTGAATCCAGTTTGAATGTTTTACGATAGTACAGAGATGTTGTTTAATAACTGAAACTACTGTAGTTAATAGTTTTGGTAAATGATTTATTTTACAGCCCTGTGTCAGATAGTACTGTATGTATCTGGTGGTTGTACATTTTCAATAAGAATATTTTCTAGTTCTACATAGAAGCAAGTTTTGGTAATGTTTTTGTAATGCTTTTCAATGAGGCGTCATTTAACTTTTTGTAACGATTCTGTTTTGTCACCATAAGGAAGGACTGACAATGATGTGGTTTGGAAAAGTAGAGAGGTCAAACCATTTCTGGTTTTTCTCCTCTTTCCTTTCATTTTTGTGGGTGGGGATTTTATGTAGTATGTGTGGTTGTAACCAATATATTTCTGTACATAGAATACTGATATACTGCAGTACATTTTGGGCTAGCCAGAGAGCTCAAATGAAATTAATCAAGAAAAAAAGTTAAAAAGTACTTAAAAGTTGTGTACTATAGACGGGTTGGTTGTTTAGCAACCAAACAGACGAGTGCACAACTATGGGGTAAACAGACGGGTTGGTTTCGATTGTTGACGACATATAAACTATATTTTGTCTCCAAGGTTTTTTGAAAATATAAATACATTTGCACAATGAGCACTTGTCTCTCAAATACATTTTTACAGTTGTTGGTTAGCTGGGTAGCAAATGTTTGCCATATTAGCATAAAGCACCTAAAAAAAACATAAAACTTGTTGAAACGAGCCACCTACAATTCCCCACATGGCAGCATTGTGTCGTTGTTGCTAGATATCTGGCCATCCAGAATCACCACAACACATGGCCTTCTGCCCCATTGAAGCGTGTGTATCATTTTAATGACATTGTCAGCGAACCCATATATGAGAATATTTTTGTGCATTATTGCAGTATTGTTTTATATTGAGGCACTACCTCACTTAATGGACTTGTGTATTTTAAGTTGTTTGTTCTCAGAAATCTGTTAAAAGAATGTATAAATGGTGTATTTTTTTAGCTATTTCCAACCTACCATCTCCGCAAATTTCGTTCAACAGTAATTATAGGCTACCAATGGTATAAATCAGGGATGGGCAACTTTGATGGGGGTGGAGGCCACAAAAAATCTGAACTCATCACGGAGGGCCGCAGTGGCTCACTGGTCTGCATACCCACATCCATACACCCACATGTAGTCAGAACCGGCCCTATCCTTTTGGGGGCCCTAAGCAAAATGTGGTTTCCCCCACCTTGCGAACACAACATTTTAGGCCTCCCCTCTTGACAGCGGAGAGAAAAAATGCATGTTTTAGATTTAATTTCCTGCAATTCTACAGATTTTTGCCATGGGGCATAGAGAAAACATTGACGTTTTTGAGCAAGTTTGCTGCAATTCTATAGATTTTGCCATAGGGTGAAGATAAATGTTTGCGGTTTTTAATATGATATCTGAGTGAGAGTGATCAATGGGTCCCCCTCGGTCAGTAATCAACCATTATTACAACATGTTTATCCTAACTTACCAATCAACAACAACAACATAAATTGCTGACGTGGGCTAATTGAGTGACTTCCAGTGACTGACATAACAAGAGAAAAACTGCTGATGCACAACCAAATTTTGAAATGGCACCTTGTGTATTCTACTATTCTAACCCTCAAAAGTAAGTTGAGAGCCCAACCTAGTTCCCCTGGCCTTGCCCACTCTCTCCCCTGTCCTGGTCACCCAGAAGATGGACGCTTTGAAGACCATGGTCTGGGCCATTCCTGTGCCCCAGGTGGCCTGCATGGTGGATGCCATCATGGGTGTGAGAATTCTCACCAAGGACAGGGCTTCGCTCTGTTTGTCCGTGTGAGCGGTTGGCAGGGCAACGCGACGTGGACCCTATTTCATGAACATGATTACCTGCATATGCACTTTGTTTTCTAATTGTGAAGGAACCCAAGATCTCTGGTAGTAACACAGTGAGAGAGGGTGATACCCTGAATCTGACCTGCAGTGTTGACAGCTACCCACCATCATCTAACTTCACCTGGAGTAAGAACAGGTCAACAGCTTTGGAACAGAATAAATCTGGACTGGACACTCTCACAATCTCTAATGTGACAAGAGAAAATGCTGGTGAGTTTGTGTGCTCAACACCTCAACAGCACTTCCAGCTTCCACTGTTGTAACTGTGATGTGTAAGTACAAACAGCATAGTACAAACCTGATTGAACCATAAACTAACACGACTCACAGCCCTTTGTCTTCTGGAAACAGGAGCGGTTATGGACTATGGGGATGTTTTCTGCAAGCTGGCCCCTTAAACTGTCCTCAACAAAATGGATGCACTGTACCTACTGTACAGTGGCGATTATAGCATGTAAATCTTGGTGAGGCAAGAAAAAATCATGTGGGATGCATGCCTTCAAAGCCACTACACAACACAACACTAAACAATACATTAATTGCACTATAACGGTGACAAACAGTGCCCACAAACTGTTAGGGCCTACATAAAGCTGTCCAAACAGCAGTCCCAACACCTTACCACTGCTAAACCTGGCTTTAAATGGAGCCTTGTCTGGCAGCGAAACAGTTCATTCAGCCTCATTTACTGCCTTTAAAAATAACATAGCTGAAAGGGTTGACTTGCTTAAACAAATGTGGTTTCTACTGACAATTGAGACGTAAAACTATGGGATAAGGTGACGACGAGCGGATAAGAGGCTATCCGTAATTTCGATTAAGACATTAATGAGCGAGCGACGACAGATGTAGTCAATATACTCCCTGTACAAGTCAGAATCATAGGATAAATAAATGGGGCATATAAAAAGACAATGAAAGCTCTTACAATATTCAATGATTACATTCCTCTAAAACAGGTTAGGTGAAATTAAGAGGTGAAAATAGACCAAATTATTAGGGTGAGGCACATTGAACACCGTTTGGGTCTTTGCGTGTCAAAAAATATACACGTCATATAACACTATTTGACGTGTTAAATAAGCTATTAATTTGACACGTCAAATAACACAATTCTATTATAGAATGTTGTGTGTGCTGAATTTGCACGTGCAAGCTGTACAAAAAAAGTTTTCAAACAAGCACACATTGGCCACCAACAACGTGTTTACAATACCGCGTTGGTGAAAATAGACCAAATTATTAGGGTGAGGCACATGGCCTACTAACAGCTTACTACACAACATACACTTAGTATTACTTTCTTAGCTACAGTATACATTTCTCCCTTGCATATTACATCATTTATGCAGCAGCATACCAGACATTTTTGGACTCACCATGTGAAGGTGGCGCAGCGGTCCTTTGTGGGCAAATGTTGTCATCAAACTTTATCATCAAAGTCTGGCATTCTCTGGATTTATGGTGGGAACTTGAAAAAGAAAACACAGCCACTCCATTGAATAGGAAGCTAACGTTAGTGGTTTCTTTGCAACGCTTACAGTTAGCCACTGATTCCTTCCAAACGACTCATTGTTGAATTTGTGATTTCCAACTTGTTGCGTAATCTTTATGTACAATGGCCGATGAGCACCGATACGTTTTATCTATAATTTCGATAATAATCTATTATTTCATTTCATATGACAAGGATTAAAAAAGGATTTGCCAGTAGATTGTTGACAACTGATGATGACTGCTAGCTAAGACTTTGAAAGTAAATGTTGACATGATCAGTCCAATCAAAGCTAGATATAAAGTGATTTGATGTCATTCTGTTGCCAATGACCTTGAGCCTTCTTGGATGGGCACTTCTAATATAACTCCATGGCAGAACCCAAGGGGCACACATTTTTGAGCTCTAACCTTAGAATTGGGGATGACATACTGTCCCATGAGTGACAGAAAACTGAGCCAATCATGACAGAAAACTCAGGCGCAACGCTTTGTATTTTCTCCTGGCTAGCCCCACCACCACAGAAAGCACTGAGCTAGGCTGAAACACCTGCATTTTGGAGCTGACTTACTCAAGAAAGCAAAAAAGAGATCATGTTTGTAAGCGGCTTTATTAACTCAATTACATTTATTTTTTTACATTGTTTGCAAACTGATATGTGACACGTATTAATTCCAAAATAACAAGCAAAACAGGCAAGCCCCCCCAATTTTTTTTTATATAGAAATATATATTTTTTAATATTCCTAAAAGTGTGGTGCTCTGCCCCACCTGCCCTGAATAACGGGTCACCACTGTTACTGTACCACTCTGCCATATGCTTCCTCACCAACCGGACCATTCCAAACCCACCACTGTGACCTATACTCCTCCGTCAACTGGCCTTCACCGAACATTCAACGTCAATCCCAGTGGCTCACATTCATTTACAAATCACTCCTCAACAAGACACCCTTCTACCTCTGCAAACTAATACACTCCTCCACTAATAATAGCAATCTGAGATATGGCCGTTATGTCAATCTTAACCTTTTCCCCAAACAAATTGCATTAAGTGTTTACGCCTGGCCTCTGTTGGAGTGAACTATTTCTCATTATTTGATCTTAGCACCTTGAGGCATAGCTCAGAATAAGGAAAAGGGAAGTGTGCTAGCAAAAACAAGTTTGAGAGGCTTAACGGAAACCAGATATCCAAATCTGTGGGTAATGTACAGGTAACTGCCAAAATAAAGGAAACATCAACATAAAGTGTCCTAATAGGGCGTTGGGCCACCGTGGGCTGCAAGAACAGCTTCAATGTGCCTTGGCATAGATTCTACAAGTGTCTGGAACTCCATCATTTGGTGTTTTGTTGTCGGTGCCGCTCCAGAATCTCCCATAAGTGTCAAATTGGGTTGAGATCTGGAGACTGAGACACACACACACCATTTTGTAACCAGAAAAATGACAAATAAATGTATTATTATTTTAAAACTTGAATCCAGCTCTAGACATTGGATTTTTATCCGTCAAGACCAACATTTTGCAAATCTCCATTGTGGCTAAAAGATTAGGATGGAAATTGTATTGGCACAATTCAACATCTCCCGGGTGGCGCAGTGGTCTAGGGCACTGCATCGCAGTGCTAGCTGCGCCACCAGAGTCTCTGGGTTCGCGCCCAGGCTGGGCTGGGTTCGCGCCCAGGCTCTGTCACAGCTGGCCGCAACCGGGAGATCCGTGGGGTGACGCACAATTGGCATAGTGTCGTCTGGGTTAGGGAGGGTTTGGCCGGTAGGGATATCCTTGTCTCAGTATGTAAAAAAAAAAATGTAATAAAAATGTATGCACTCTACTGTAAGTCTCTCTGGATAAGAGCGTCTGCTAAATGACTAAAATGTAAAAAAATGACAATTTAGCCACTATATTTAGTCAAAAGGCTTCGCTGGAAAATACTTTGTTGGATTTGGAAACCCGTATTGTTTGGAAAAACAAAACAAAGGAACAAAGGACTTGCTCGGTCTCAAGACTACAGCGGACAAAATACTTACTTGGATATGTAAAGCAGCCTAACAAACTGTTAGATTTATTAATGGATACCAGTGTCGACCCATCATTCAGAGGGACTCACCTGTTTTGAGCCCTACATTTTTAGCATTTAAAAAATATATAATAATACACATATGTATATACTGTATATATATATATAAATATATTTTGGGGGGGCTTGCCTGTTTTGTATGTTAATTTGGCATTAATACGTGTCACATATCAGTTTACAAACAATCTAAAATATATATATATCATTCAGTTAATAAAGCTGGTCTCTTTTTTGTTTTCTTGAGTAAGGCTGCACCGTTATAGTGCAATTAATGTATTGTTTAGTGTTCTGTTGTAAGGTGGCTTTGCTGGCATGCATCCCACATGAAGATGTACATGCTAATATCGCTACTGATGGATACATTGTAAGGTGACGGCTACAATTAGCGTGCATTCAAAGAAATGGGAAGTTTGCTGTTGGAGTGACTTATTTGGGCCAAGGATCTCCTCTGCATAATTCATTGACGTGTGAAGACTAATGATATAACCACACTGTTAAAGGAGCACAGTGCACCAGAGTGCTTATTGATCCATGTTCCTGGTTGTATATTGAAATTGAGATATTGTGATGGCCTATTGAAGAAATATGGTTGAAGGGAATTCTACCACTGTAGATAGCGTTGTTTATGGGGACGACAAGGAAGCTATTGTCGGACCCAGAAAAGGCCTTGGTGGAGAAAGTTTCCCAAATGCGCAAATCCAGACCGGAAGATCTGCCTCGCAAAATGAACATTGCTACAGATCTGATGACTGACAATACAAATATTTAAGTTGTTAAAGAAAACATGCTCCACCCAGTTCAATGAAATGTTGAATGTTTTCAAGTATTTGAATGATTCCTATAACGACATGATATCTGAGGGTGAAATAAATAAAAGAAAATGTTAAATTGATATGAACCCAAGGGGGAGCATATTAAAGGCATTTATTACGATTTCAGGTGCGACCCCAGCACCAGAGAACCTGATGACTGCACTGGTGAGAAAGAGGATGTTAAAGCTACTGACAGCGTGTCCCAAACCTCCAGCCGGCTGAAAGAGCAGCATTATTAACAAAGGCTGCTGCTCTCAAGTTCAAACACCATCAAGAGGATGAGGCGGAATGAAACTAACAAAAGATGGAACTGAGAAAAAGAAATGAGACTTGAGCTGCAAACTGAAAAAGCAGCTGCCTCGGCAAAGCTCATAGTCTAGACATCTGTAGGGAAAGAAATGCCAAATCGACAACAATAGATGGCATGAATGACTACTTTGAGGAAATGGCAGATATGCAGGCTGTCAGACCTTGAATTTCACACAGGCAGGAAGAGCACTGCTGCCAGACATGCACCAAGTGTGCGTACCCAAAGAAGGACCCAAATTGATTGAGTACATTGACATTCAATCAGCCCAGGCTCACCGTGTTTCAGCTCAATCAGCACAGTCAGGACACAATGTGATTCAGACAGCAGCTCATGAAGAGCACACTGCTGCACAAGACCCAAGTCTTGCAGACTTATACAGGACAGGGCCCAGGCAGACACTCTGTGCTGACTGACTCGCATAGAGGGCCAACGGGAGAACAGGTAAGACTCTCCAATTCACAGGACGGTGCTAAGGACATTTCACAGGAAAACATAGAAGAAAACCCTCTAGTCACCATTCTCCATAGACAGAATGATGTTACTGCTATGTTAGTCAAATAGCAACATCATTCCTTTCTGCCACCCAGAGACATGATGGTGACATTTTACAGTACAGGTCTCTCATTCAGTCATTTGAATATGGTATAGAGAGTAGAGCCCAAACTAGCCAAGACAGTCCACCAGAGGGCAGGCTCGAGAGCTAGTTAGGAGCTGCCAACACATGGCTCCACATAGGGCTTATTGACGGAGAACTTCAGGAATGAATACAAGATTGCCAATGCATACATGGAGAAGGCTTTTAGCATGTCTAGCATTAAATCCAAAGACTAATAGGCATTACAGAGCTATGCGTTATACCTCAGAGGTTGGTGTAATGCAATGGTAGATATGGAAGACATGGACGAGATGGATCTGGCCTCCAACTTAAAGAATATCATCCTGAAACTACCCAACAAGCTCAGGGAGAGGTGGAGGTCAGTTGCTTGTGAGTTACAGGAGCAGTGCCAATGTGTGCTAGACTCCCAGATATTGTCCTGTTAATTGAAAAACAGGTGAGAATAGCCACACACATTCAGTGTTCTGCGATATTCAAGGTCCTACACAATCCAGAAGTCGAGGCTCATTCATATGTGTATTCACAAATCCACAGGGAGCAGTTTGCTGTGGTGTGTCATCACCCCCCCCCCCCCCCCCCCCATCTTGCTATTGTACCAGTACAGGTCAAACACAGTAAAGACAACAAGGTTATACAGACGGATTTCTTCCTAGACCCAGAAAGCACAGCCACATTCTGCACAGAGAGACTGATGGTACAGCTTGGCGTCACAGGAAGAGGAGACAAAATGGTTTTAAAGACCATGAATCAAGTGAAAGGCAAGTCAATGCACACTCATGTTATCAGAGGATTGGACGTTTCCGAGTTAGAGAAAGACAACTTCCTCGAGTTACCTGAAGTCTACACTCAGAACAATATGTCAGTGGAAGACAAAAGGTTTATGAATATAATGAATGACTGTAAAGTTACAGGAGGGCCATCACAGTCTGAGGTTACCTTTCAGGAAGGTTGACGTCACCTTACCTGACCAGAGCCTCCTAAACCTGAAAGAGAAATGAACACTTCCATGACGAATTGAAAGGTTTCCTCTCTGATGTCATTGACAAGGGGTAGGCTGAGAGATTGCCAGAAGAGCAGCTAGAACGTACAGATGGTAAAGTATGGTATGTTCCACATCATGGGTTATATCACCCAAAAAGGGGACAATGAGTTGTTTTGTCTGTGTACATACAAAGGCACCCCAGTGAACTCAGAGATTCTTTAAGGCCCAGTCTTGTAGGTGTGCTCACACGATTCCGCCAGGAGCCTGTAGCAATGACGTATGACGTGAAAGCAACGTTTCACCAGGTAAAGGAATCACAATGATGTTGATTTCCTGAGGTTCCTATGGTGGCCTGTAGGTGACACTAACCTCTCACCTGTTGAGGATCACATTTGTTTGGAGCTGCCTCGTCACTGAGCTGTGCGAGCTATGCACTGAAGAAGACTGCAGATGAATGTTGTCATCTGGAAGTTGTTGACACAATCAGAAATCATTTGTATGTTGACGACTGCCTGAAGTTTCCACTGAAGACGAGGCAGTGCAACTTGCCAAAGAGATCACAGCTTGTCATAAAGGAGGTTTCCATCTCTCCATGTGGGTGAGCAATAGCCGAACTGTACTATCCTCCAACTCAGAAGCTGATAGAGCTAAAGAGATTTAATAGTTGAAATTGGACAAAGACAAACTCCCCATTGTAAGAGCATTGGGAGTGCAGTGTTGTGTGGAGACCGACACGTTTACCTTTCATGTTACAGTCAAAGACCAACACCACATATGTAGAGGAATTCTACCCACTCCCTCAAGCTCAACTGCACCATTTCTCAGGTGCCAGTGAGTAAGGTTATGGAACAGTAAACTATGTGAGACCTGATGAATCAAAGGGGTGATGTTCATGTATCTCTTGTCATGGGGAAGGCCAGAGTAGCACCTCTGAAGCAGATGACCATCCCTCACATGGAGCTGGCTGCTGCAGTACTGAGTGTGAAGGTGGACAAGATGCTGTGTACAGAGCTACAGCTGAAGCTGGATGACTTGGTGTTCTGGATAGACAGTCATTCAGTTCTCAAGTACATAGCCAATGAGCGTACAAGTTTCCAAACATTTGTGGCCAATATGCAATGTTGCAATGTTGATCGATGAGAACACTGACATTTTGCCAAGGCACAGACGAGTGGCTGACACCGAGAGGCGCTTGGACACCAGTGTAAGCCCTCACCCCAAATCACATTTTAATGTTAAATTCGAAACATGTCCTACCCGCTGGACTCTTTCAAAGAACAGACATGTACATAAGACAGCGTTAGAAGGAAGTCCAGTACATGGCAGACTTATTTTGGAAGAGATGCAGGAAAGACAAAACTCTTGCAGGAAAGACAAAAGTGAGAAAATGAAACGTAGCTTCAGTGAAGTACATGTGGGTCCTGGTGGTGGACCTCACGAATACTTAGAAAGGTTTTTGAGACTTACTCTAAGGGGTTATCTCTAGAGTCGATGTCTGCGGCTCCGCGGTTTGGCCTATAAAAAAAAACGAGCATGACCCCTCTACGGAAAGATGAGCCTCTCACACACATGCACATGTCGGTTGTTTTGCTCTTTGATGCCCACAGGCCTCACAAGACTCGTCTGAAGGTCCACCGGGAAAAATGAATGGTTGTACATGTGGAGAATACATTATACAGTATAAAGTATTAACTCAGCAAAAAAAGAAACGTCCCTTTTTCAGGACCCTGTCTTTTTAAAATAATTCTTAAAAATCCAAAAGATCTTCCCCATAGATCTTCATTGTAAAGTGTTTAAACACTGTATTCCATGCTTGGTCAATGACCCACAAACAATTAATGAACATGCAACTGTGGAACGGTCGTTAAGACACTAACAGCTTACAGACGGTAGGCATGTTAATTGTCGAAGGAATGAGCGCTACACCGAGGCCTGTACTCTGGAGCAGGATCGATTTGGAGGTGGAGGGTCCGTCATGGTTTGGGGCGGTGTGTCACAGCATCATCGGACTGAGCTTGTTTTCATTGCAGGCAACTTCAACGCTGTGCGTTACAGAGAAGACATCCTCCTCCCTCATGTGATACCCTTCCTGCAGACTCATCCTGACATGACCCTCCAGCATGACAATGCCACCAGCCATACTGCTCGTTCTGTGCGTGATTTCCTGCAAGACAGGAATGTCAGTGTTCTGCAATGGCCAGCGAAGAGCCCGGATCTCAATCCCATTGAGCACGCCTGGGACCTGTTGGATCGGAGGGTGAGGGCTAGGGCCATTCCCCCCAGAAAGGTCCGGGAACTTGCAGGTGCCTTGGTGGAAGAGTGGGGTAACATCTCACAGCAAGAACTGGCAAATCTGG
>NC_036845.1:15110438-15165394 GCF_002910315.2 Salvelinus sp. IW2-2015
TCTGGTGGAGTCCATGAGGAAGAGATGCACTGCAGTACTTAATGCAGCTGGTGGCCACACCAGATACTGACTGTTACTTTTGATTTTGACCCCCCCTTTGTTCAGGGACACATTATTCCATTTCTGTTAGTCACATGTCTGTGGAACTTGTTCAGTTTATGTCTCAGTTGTTGAATCTTGTTATGTTCATACAAATATTTACACATGTTAAGTTAGCTGAAAATAAGGCTAGGGCCTTTTTGACAGTGAGAGGATATTTATTTTTATGTTGAGTTTACTACTGTACTGTTGGAGCTAGGAACATTGACTTGATAGGCGCATAAAGACACCTCACTACATTGTAACCGCGAAGCGGTTCCTTTTCAGGTGCAGGTGCCTTTTCATTTTAAACACCAGTGGTGCAGCTATTGCTTTCTAAAAGCCAATTTATGCTTGATCCAAAAATGTGGTCGGCTTTATATGGAGAGTGTGATTGCGGAACCTCTGAGGCATGCAGAGGCTAAATCGAGCTCCATACCGCATTGCTGTGTGCCTCCCACATTTTGTAACAATGCAGATGGCGCCACAAAGTTCCTCATTGACATGATTGGCTGACGGTAGGTGTGGGTGCGAGGTTCTGTATAAACACAAACTCACTTCTTTGACAACTTCCATCACGACAGCTCTGTGCTGCTCCACAAAGAGCAAGAAGTATAAACGCCCTGACTTCTGCAGAGGCCATATCACTGTAAATGCTGCACGGCCAATGCAGACTCTGACCATGAAGCGCCTTTAAAAGACAATTAATGCATTATCTGGAAATGTGGTCGGAGGAGCCATATGGATGGTGTGACGCAATTGTGGAGCCCCCGGAGGCATGCAGAGGCCAAATTTAGCTCCATACCGCATAGCCATGCACCGCCGCAATCTTGTAACAATGCGGAGGGCTCCAAATAGCTCCGCATTGACATGATTGGTGGACACTAGGTGGGGGTGGGAGGGGCAGAATGTCCAGTATAAACACAAACTCACTTCCTTGACCACTTTTTTCACAACAGCTCTGCAAGAAGTATGCAGTGCATTCGGAAAGTATTCAGACCCCTTGACTTTTTACACATTTTGTTACGTTACAGCCTTATTCTAATATGGTTGAAATAGTTTTTTTTACATCAATCTACAGACAATACCCCATAATGACAAAGCAAAAACAGGTTTTTAGAAACGGTTGCAGATGTATTAAACATAAAAATCTGAAATATCACATTTACATACGTATTCTGACCCTTTACTCCCTACTTTGTTGAAGCACCTTTGGCAGCAATTACAGCCTCAAGTCTTCTTGGGTATGACGCTACAAGCTTGGCACACCTAATTTGTGGAGTTTCTCCCACTCTTCTCTACAGATGCTCTCAAGCTCTGTCAGGTTGGATGGGGAGTGTCGCTGCACAGCTATTATCAGGTCTCTCCAGAGATTTTCGAACGGGTTCAAATCCGGCCTCTGGCTGGACCACTCAAGGACATTTAGAGACTTGTCCCGAAGCCACTCCTGCGTTGACTTGGCTGTGTGCTTAGGGTCGTTGTCCTGTTGGAAGGTGAACCTTCACGCCAGTCTGAGGTCCTGAGCGCTCAGGAGCAGATTTTCATCAAGGATCTCTGTACTTTTCTTCGTTCATCTTTCCCTCGATCATGACTAGTTTCCCAGTCTATGCCACTGAAAAACATCCCCACAGCATGATGCTGCCACCACCATGCTTCACCGTAGGGATAGTGCCAGGTTTCCTCCAGACGTAACGCTTGACATTCAGGCCAAAGAGTTAAATCTTGGTTTCATCAGACCAGATCATTTTGTTTCTCATGTTGTGAAAGTCAAAGGTGCCTTTTGGCAAACTCCAAGTGGGCTGTCATGTGCCTGCCTTTTACTGAGGCACATGTCTGGCCACTCTATCATAAAGACCTTATTGGTGGAGTGCTGCAGAGATGGTTGTCCTTTTGGAAGGTTCTCCCATCTCCACAGAGGAACTCTGGAGCTCTGGCACAGTGACCATCAGGTTCTTGATCACCTCCCTAACCAAGGCCCTTCTCCCTCGATTTGATAGGGCGACCAGCTCTAGGAAGAGTCTCGGGGGTTCCAAACTTCTTTCATTTAAGAATGATGGAGGACACTGTGTTTTTGGGGACCTTCAATGCTGCAGACACAGATCTGTGCCTCGACATAATCCTGTATCGGAGCTCTACGGACAATTCCTTCAACCTCATGGCTTGGTTTTTCCTCTGACATGCACCGTCTACTTTGGGAACTTATATAGACAGGTGTGTGCCTTTCCAAATCATATCCGATCAATTGAATTTACCACAGGTGGACACAGGTGAAAAATCTCAAGCATGATCAATGGAAACAGGATGCACCTGAGCTCAAGTTCGAGTCTCATAGCAAAGGGTCTGAATACTTAAGTAAATAAGGTATTTCTGTTTTTTATTTTTGATAAATTTGAAAACATTTCTAAAATCCAGTTTTTGCTTTGTTATTATGGGGTATTGTGTGCAGATTGATGAGGATTTTTTAAAATCCATTTTGGAATAAGGCTGTAACGTAACTAAATGTGGAAAAAGTCAAGGGYTCTGAATACTTTCCGAATGCACTGTAAATGCCCTGACTTCTACAGAGGCCATACCGCAGTAGATGCCAGATTGACCATGCAAAGCCTTTAAATGGACTGATCCAAAACAGTGGCTGCGCCAGAGCAATGTAGCAAACGGAGCAGCTGCATCCCCACTTTCAAAATAGGGGTGCAAATGTATGTTTTTGCACCCCTACTTTTTTTTAACTAGAAACTATCATGATCCATTGGGTATTTTGATATTTTCAGTGATTAGTAATGTACACAACCTCCACCGTCGTCTCAAGATGAATGGTTTTGCCCCCTTGAAGGTTTTGCAATTGAAATGCAAAACTGAAGGAATAGAGAAAAAAACAAGAAATCCTTTGACCTCTACTTTTCCAAACCACGTTTTTGTCAGTCCTTCCCCACTGTGAAAAAACAGAAACATTACAAAAGTAAAATTACACTTCCTTAAAAAACATGACTAAAACACCTTCAAAACTTGCTTCGTTGTACAACTAGTCAATATTATTTTTGAAAACGTACAACCACCAGGCACATACAGTACGAGCTGACACAGGGCTGTAAAATCAAGCATTTACCAAAAATATTAAAAGAGGCATTGTAGCATGGATTGAATTATGTTGATTTATGACTACATGCACATTTGCTTTACAACTACACAAAATTATAGTATTACTGCTTTTGAATAAGGTACAATTTATAGTTTTACTTCATAATTTATCTAAATATTAAAGCTACGGGGATTGTAGTGGTGGTTGATCAGTGGATTGATGTGTTTGGGTTGATTATGGTCTAGATACAGTCCAGTATGGCTGGGTGGGATGCAGTACAGAGGGACTTCCTGGATGCAGAACCAGGTTAGAGGGAGGAGTAACAGACTGGGGACATGAAGTGACAGTTCACACCCATCAGGGACTCACACAGGGCTCACAGTCAATAGGAAGAGAGAGCACACAGAGAGAGGTAATGTGCTGATTCAGTCTTATTCGTTGCATGGCAAAAATAAATATGTATTTTTTAAGTGCTTGGAAAAAATGGTCAACTCTGGACATAACTTGAAATGATTTAACAAAACGAGTAACTCCTTATTCCTTGGTAGAAACAATTGTTACTTTGTTTGTTACAATGACTCCCCATGTGACTTAGGTAAAAAGTATGTAATTACTCCGTTACCATGTGGATTTAAATAGATTCCAGACAACTAGGGTCAAATAAAACATTACTAGGACTTTGACATCTTCTCTCCGTGCATTCAATTACAGTTGAAAACAATGTGCTAAGAAGGTTGTAACGATTATAAACGTGTCATGAAGAGATCATGTCAGATGTTAGGAATGCCGATGAATTCACAGCTGGCAATGGGAGGAATTGTTATGGTCATAGTGAAGAACAAGAAGGCCCGCACACTGTTGAAGCTCCCTATTCTCCACTTTATTGACAACGTTTCGATCCGAAACGGATCATCATCAAGTCAAACTGAGTGCTCACTTCAAAAAACATGAACATTTCATCTCACATGATCACTGCGCACGACGCATGGTGGGCGTGGAAACAATTCAATTTTGGGCACAATCTATCATAATTCATCACAGAGCTACGTATATATGGTCATATGTATACTCTTTCTGTGCTCCAGACGTGTGGACACAGACAAGGAGGCCATAGAAAGAGGTGAAAGTCGACAGACCCCGGTGTTGTGGTTGATTCATTGAGGCAGTGGAGGCAGGATGTGGGTCCTCATCTGGGCAGCTCTACTCTTCTCCCTGGCAGAGAGAGCAACATGTCAAAGTAGGGTCCCTTTTATCATTAAAGTATTGTCAATATTGAAATCATTACTATTTGTATAGATGTGGTAAGGCAATTAAAACACATTTTAATCTAAACTGATTCTGTATCATCAAAAATGTTACGGACAAGTGAAGTAGTATCCAAGTGTGTCCTGTGTTACTCATGACTATTCATTTCCCTCTATCAGATGAGGCCCCTCCAGCAGCAGCTCTATCAGCTGCAAACACAAACAGCATCATCTTCAGTCCAGAAAAAATAACAGCACAGACTGGCCTATGTGCTGTTATTTCATGTAATTTCACTCACCCTGATAGCGTCAAGCTTAACATGGTGGTACAAATATGGTACAAATTCCCTGATAAACATATCATTTTCCATTCCAAAGATCCCTCTAAAGCTCAGGAGGGTTATAACCATAGAGTGTCTCTACTGGAGACAGACCTGACAAAGGGGAACTGTAGTGTGATCATCAACGACATCAGAAAGAATGATGCTGGACAGTATCAATTAAAAATCATAGGAGGAGCAGTTAGATACCACCAGAAAATGATCATCACAGTGACAGGTACAGCATGACTATGTACACTGTGACAAGTACAGTTAGATATGTACACTGACTGTAACATACAGGTACATGCCTCCAATTCACAAATGCCAAGATCCCCCTCCCCAAGTCTCCCTTTCCAAAGTCTGCTTTTTTATAAATAATGGTGGAATTTTTGGGGCATTATTGGGAGCAGTTTAATATGGGTCTGATGATGTTTCTCTGATGTCTGGTACACAGATGTTAAATTCACTTCTGAGTTTGTATTGTCTGTGTCCAGCTCTGACCCAGGAGCCCTCCGTGTTGATTCCTACTCTGACAGAGGGAGAACCAGCTACTCTGACCTGCACCGCCCCGGGGATCTGCTCTGGAACTCCTCCTAACATCACATGGACATGGAGAGGGACAGGAGACAACATCACTGAGCTCAGAGACAACACCACTATACAAAAGAGAGAGGATTTGACCAGCGTCACAACAACCCACTTCTCAATTCTGACCTTTACCCCCTCAGCTAAGCATCACGGCACCAAGGTCACGTGTCTGGTGACCTTCAATGGCAGCGTCACCACCAAGAAGACACTGAAATTGAATGTGACACGTAAGTACTGTACATTATCCGACCTTGTGCTTCAGCAGAAATTAATTGGGCAGAGTGAGAGAGAAGCTGCAAGTCACCCTAAAATAATAATAAGAAAAGCATGGGTGTAAAGATATAAGTTAAGATACTTTGTTTGAGAGCCACAGCTTCCCAGTCCCACCCAATATGAATGCAAAATATAGGATGTACAGTCGTGGCCAAAGGTTTTGAGAATGACACAAATATTAATTTCCACAAAGTTTGCTGCTTCAGTGTATTTAGATATTTCTGTCAGATGTTACTATGGAAAACTGAAGTATAATTACAAGCATTTCATAAGTGTCAAAGGCTTTTATTGACAATAACATGAAGTTGATGCAAAGAGTCAATATTTGCAGTGTTGAACCTTCTTTTTCATGACCTCTGCAATCCGCCCTGGCATGCTGTCAATGAACTTCTGGGCCACATCCTGACTGATGGCAGCCCATTCTTGTATAATCAATGCTTGGAGTTTGTCAGACTTTGTGGGTTTTTGTTTGTCCACCCGCCTCTTGAGGATTGACCACAAGTTCTCAATGGGATTAAGGTCTGGGGAGTTTCCTGGCCATGGACCCAAAATATCGATGTTTTGTTACCCGAGCCACTTAGTTATCACTTTTTCCGTATGGCAAGGTGCTCCATCATGCTGGAAAAGGCATTGTTCGTCACCAAACTGTTCCTGGATGGTTGGAGAAGTTGCTCTCGGAGGATGTGTTGGTACCATTCTTTATTCATGGCTGTGTTCTTAAGCAAAATTGTGAGTGAGCCCACTCCCTTGGCTGAGAAGCAACCCCACACATGAATGGTCTCAGGATGCTTTACTGTTGGCATGACACAGGACTGATGGTAGTGCTCACCTTGTCTTCTCCGGACAAGCTTTTTTCCGGATGCCCCAAACAATCGGAAAGGGGATTCATCAGTGAAAATGACTTTACCCCAGTCCTCAGCAGTCCAATCCCTGTACCTTTTGCAGAATATCAGTCTGTCCCTGATGGAGAGAAGTGGCTTCTTTGCTGCCCTTCTTGACACCAGGCCATCCTCCAAAAGTCTTCGCCTCACTGGGCGTGCAGATGCACTCACACCTGCCTGCTACCATTCCTGAGCAAGCTCTGTACTGGTGGTGCCCCGATCCCGCAGCTGAATCAACTTTAGGAGATGGTCCTGGCGCTTGCTGGACTTTCTTGGGTGCCTTGAAGCCTTCTTCACAAAAATTTAACCGCTCTCCTTGAGGTTCTTGATGATCTGATAAATGGTTGATTTAGGTGCAATCTTACCTTCAGCAATATCCTTGCCTGTGAAGCCCTTTTTGTGCAAAGSAATGATGACGGCACGTGTTTCCTTGCAGGTAAACATGGCTGACAGAGGATGTCACGCCCTGGCCTTAGTTATCTTTGATTTCTTTATTATTTTAGTTAGGCCAGGGTGTGCCATGGGGGATGTATGTGTTTTGTATTGTCTATGGGTTTTGTATGTTTATGGGGCAGGGTTTAGTCTAGGTGTATGTATGTCTATGGTTGCCTAGATTGGTTCTCAATTAGAGACAGCTGTCTATCGTTGTCTCTGATTGGGAGCCATATTTAGGCATCCATAGTCATTAGGTAGTTTGTGGGTGATTGTCTATGTCTATGTGTAAGTTGCCAGTGTCTGCACTTATTGTTTGTATAGTTTCACGTTCGTCTGTTTGTTGTTTTGATTAGTGTGTAAAGTGTTCGTTTCATTTCGTTTTCTAATAAAAAGAAGATGTATTGCTATCACGCTGCGCCTTGGTCCTCCTCTCTTCCACAATGTTACGACGAACGTGACAGAATCACCCACCAACGTAGGACCAAGCAGCGTGGGAAAAAGCAGCAGCAGCGATCGCAGGACTCATGGAATTGGGAGGAAATTCTGGACAGCGGAGGACCCTGGGCACAACCTGGAGAATATCGCCGCCCTCGTGATGAGCTGGAGGCAGCTAAAGCCGAGAGGCGGTGGTATGAGGAGGCAGCACGGAAGCGAGGCTGGAAGCCTGAGAGTCAGCCCCAAAAATGTCCTGGGGGGGAGGCTAAAGGGGGTGGCGAAGTCAGGTAGGAGACCTGTGCCAACTTCCCGGGCTTACCGTGGAGAGCGAGAGTACGGGCAGACACCGTGTTATGCGGAAGAGCGCACGGTGTCTCCTGTACGTGTGCATAGCCCGGTGCGGTACATCCCAGCTCCTCGTATCGYCCGGGCTAGAGTGGGCATRGAGCCAGGTGCCATGAAGCCGGCTCAACGCATCTGGTCTCCAGTGCGTCTCCTCGGGCCGGTGTACATGGCACCAGCCTTACGCATGGTGTCCCCGGTTCGCCAGCACAGCCCAGTGCGGGTTATTCCACCTCCCCGCACTGGTCGGGCTACGGGGAGCATTCAACCAGGTAAGGTTGGGCAGGCTCGGTGCTCAAGGGAGCCAGTACGCCTTCACAGTCCGGTATATCCGGCGCCACCTCCTCGCCCCAGCCCAGTACCACCAGTACCTACATCACGCACCCACCAGGCTTCTAGTGCGTCTCCAGAGCCCTGTTCCTCCTCCACGCACTCGCCCTGTGGTGCGTGTCTCCAGCCCGGTACCACCAGTTCCGGCACCACGCACTAAGCCTCCTGTGCGTCTCCAGAGCCCTGTGCGCCCTGTTGATCCTCCCCGCACTAGCCTTGAGGTGCGTGTCCTTAGCCCGGTACCACCAGTTCCGGCAACACGCACCAGGCCTACTGTGCTCCTCAGCCGGCCAGAGTCTGCCGTCTGCCCAGCGCCGTCTGCGCTGTCCGTCTGCCCAGCGCCGTCTGAGCTACCCGTCTGCCCAGCGCCGCCTGCTCTGCCCGTCTGCCAAGCGCCGTCTGAGCTGTCCGTCTGCCCAGCACCGCCTGCGCTGCCCGTCTGCCCAGCGCCGTCTGAGCCGCCCGTCTGTCCTGAGCCGTCAAAGCCGCCCGTTTGTCCTGAGCCGCTAGAGCCGTACGTCAGTCAGGAGCCGCTAGAGCCGTCCGTCAGTCAGGAGCTGCCAGAGCCGCCCGCCAGTCAGGAGCTGCCAGTGCCGCCCGCCGGTCAGGACCTGCCAGAGCCGCCAGTCAGCCAAGAGCTGCCAGAGCCGCCAGTCAGCCAGGACCGGCCAGAGCCGTCAGTCAGCCAGGACCGGCCAGAGTCGTCAGTCAGTCCGGAGCTGCCCCTCAGTCCGGAACTCGCGGTAAGGGTCCTCGCTCCAGAGGCGCCACCAAAGCGGGTTTGGACTATGGTGGAGTGGGGTCCACACCCCGCACCCGAACCGCCGCCGTAAGAAGGGCCACCAGGACCCTCCCCTTCTGTGTCAGGTTTTGCGGTCGGAGTCCGCACCTTTTGGGGGGGGGAACTGTCACACCCTGGCCTTAGTTATCTTTGTTTTCTTTATTATTTTAGTTAGGCCAGGGTGTGACTTGGGGGGATGTATGTGTTTTGTATTGTCTAGGGGTTTTGTATGTTTATGGGGCAGGGTTTAGTCTAGGTGTATGTATGTCTATGGTTGCCTAGATTGGTTCTCAATTAGAGACAGCTGTCTATCGTTGTCTCTGATTCGGAGCCATATTTAGGCAGCCATAGTCATTAAGTCATTGTGGGTGATTGTCTATGTCTATGTGTAAGTTGCCAGTGTCTGCACTTATTGTTTGTATAGCTTCACGTTCGTCTGTTTGTTGTTTTGATTAGTGTGTAAAGTGTTCGTTTCGTTTCGTCTTCTAATAAAAAGAAGATGTATTGCTATCACGCTGCGCCTTGGTCCTCCTCTCTTCCACAATGTCACGACGAACGTGACAGAGGAAGAACAATGATTCCAAGCACCAGCCTCATTTTGAAGCTTCCAGTCTGTTATTCAAACTCAATCAGCATGACAGAGTGATCTCCAGCCTTGTCCTTGTCAACACTCACACCTGTGTTAACGAGAGAATCACTGACATGATGTCAGCTGGTCCTTTTGTGGCAGGGCTGAAATGCAGTGGAAATGTTTTGGGGAGATTCAGTTCATTTGCATGGCAAAGAGGGACTTTGCAATTAATTGCAATTCATCTGATCACTCTTCATAACATTCTGGAGTATATGCAAATTGCCATCATACAAACTGAGGCAGCAGACTTTGTGAAAATTAATATTTGTGTCATTCTCAAAAGTTTTGGTCATGACTGTACATGCTTTGATTGAGAAAATATGCTTTTTTTCTTCAGAGGATTCTTAGTATTCTGAGCCACTTCTAAAATCATACATGCTTTGTTCTCTTCATAGAGGAAGCATCTAAAGACATCTTGGCTATGCTGTTGAACCCACCACTGATTGCTGCATTTGTGATTGGTGCAGCCCTCTCAGCCACCATCAGTTGTATCTTCCTGTGTTTGACAGGGAAATGTAAAAGGTACATGCATTCTATTACTGAAGTACAGATACTATTCACTGAGTATGTTGTTTTCAAAATCAATTGCAGATTGTCTTACATATCTATATTTACTATCAAGAACATCAGATTAATTGTCAAAAGTGCCAATGCCTTTCACCATATTGTAATGGAAGTGCTTGCTAACCCCTCCAAAATACAGTTATTGAGTAATTTAATTTGTAATATTTTCCTTAGACGCCAAAAGAGGACCCCAAAGGACTTAGACTCCAAAAGCCCTTTAACGAACCTGGAAATGGTGGCATGTGAAGACCAACAGGTGCAGTATCCGTTTTTATTTTTTCAGCTTTACCAACATTCAGTTAGCATTGACATGCCAACAGGAGTTTACAAGACAACACGAACAGGTCTGGGACCACCAAGCTAACAAAAGACTCCTAACACAGTGATTTATGTAATGTACTCCATAGAGAGATGCAGGACAGGCAGTGATGGGCGAACTGACACATCTGCAGGTGGAGCTGAGGGAGGGAACTGAAAACGGAGGGCTCCAGACCAGTGGAGCTGCGGGACACTCTGCCCCAGGGGAAGAACCAAAAGAGGTGCACTACGCCAGTATCAACTACTCCCTACTGAAGAAGAAGACTCCTGAGGAGGCAGAGAAGAAGACCACTACCACAGAGTCAGAGTACGCCGAAATCAAACAAGAGAAGAAGAATGAGGGGGGAAAAGATGGTGGAGAGGGGAGTGGTGTGATGGAAGAGGTGGAATCGGAGAAAGGGGAGGAGATGATAGGGAAGGACGTGGAGAAAGAGAACGGTAAGCCAGTACGAGAGACAGATGAAGATATAGCGCTTTACTCCAACGTCAAGGCTATTATTGGTGGAGAGTGACACAGCAATTTTGTCTAGAAACGTGGGAGATAGCACACAGTACTATGGCTTCTATTATACAGCACTGCTGTGTTTTCTCATATTCCAGACTGAATGTTTTCTGATGATACAGAGACTTTGTTTAACTGAAACTACTGTAGGTAATAGTTTTGGTACTTCTTTATTTTTCAGCCCTGTGTCAGCCGAAACAAGTATTTGTGGGGGAGGGTTATACATTTTTTTTAAGGAAGTTAAGGTAATGTTACTTTTGTAATGATTCTGTTTGGTGTCATCATGGGGAAGGACAGATAAAGACGTGGTTTGGAGAAGTAGAGGTCAAACCATTTCTCGTTTTTCTCCTCTGTCCTTTCATGTTTTGGCATTTTGATTTAACCCTAAACCTATATATTGAGGCACTACCTTAATTTTGATGGTTGTGTGTATTTATACATTTATGAGGAAAAGGAAGGAACCCACACACTGCTCTTGATAGTACCACTGATCTTTAATAAGCTTTTGTGAGTTTTTTAAAATAGCACCATTATGTAGACCTAGCCCCACCCACATCCGTTCCACGCATCGAATGGGGTTGGAGGCGAAGGAAAAACAAATCAGTGCTACCAAATATAACAATGTGCATTTCATATTCATACATAAAACGTATTAAACACGTCTGTAAAACCACAATGAGGACATCAACGTACCAAGCAAGTTTTCATAAATCATTGGATAAGAAAAACGTCAGAGTAATCTGAAATAGGGGCATACTTCATTTTTCATCTTCATTAAGACCTTAAGGAAATCATTTCTGGAGGGTGAAAATCCCAAAACATTCTCTTTTGCTCAGAGTATTATTTATCTCACCTCCCCTGTCTGATATCTTAACCTTCTCTATGCCACAAAATCTAAAAGGTAGAAATGTCATGTTTTAGGTCATTAAAATGTACTGCAACTGTCGTTTCTCCTAATTTTATTTGTATGTTCACTGATTCTCTGTTTGAGAGAACGAGAGGGTTTTACCTACATAGCACAGCCCACATGGACATTTAATAATGTAGATAACATGAGTGGTGGCAACACAATCTCACATTCAATTCGTGCATTTGTGTACATAATGCATTTCAGCAAATTTCGTGCGTTTTTGTGTTGCTTAATTCGTCCGAAAAGACACAAATTTAACCAGTAGGCTCCAAGCCTTTGCAACAACCATAGACGCGACAGCCTATATTTCATTGTTGTTCTTCTTTATGGCTAATTCATCGTTATGAATTTACAGAAATGTTGTCTTCATTTAATCTTGTTTTAAAATGTGTAGTTGTATGCCTATATGTACTGTTTTAGACTTGCTGAACAGAATTTGTGAGAAAATACACACATTTACGTGCGACTTAATTCGTGGGAAAATGGTTTTATTAATGCCAATGCAGTTTTCTATGCTTGATTTCGTTTAATACTTTGGGATACTGGTGCACTTGTAATCAGAAAGGGCCTTTTTCTCGTATAGGCAACAGTACACGGTTTTCTTCATTACGCATTTCATATTTCGTGGAGCCTAAATTACACAATTGTCTTCATAATGCATGTATTACATGTTAAACAAGTTAATGTAAAATAATGAATTATGTTGGCTTACACTTATGGCACTTCCAAGGCCTTTCCATGATGATTATTACCGTCATGTCAATCATGTTATATACGCTACTGTGACGCGTTCAAACAGTTAGCAAGTCAGAATGTCAGTTTCCTAGTACCGACGAGCACTTAAACGCTGTATTATGCTGGCTTCATATTCTCGTGGGAAATGGGAAGTTGTAACTCCGACATGATTGTGTTCAAGTGCTTTTGAATTCGGAACAATGTTTAAACCAGTAAGATTGGCAACATCATTTTCCATTTCCCACTTGTAATTCCTATTTGGAGTGTCATTCAAGTGAAACTTCCCAGTCGGATCTAGGAATTTCCCGAGAACTCCGGTAGCACTTGAACAAGGCATTCGTATATGTGTAATAGACAACAGTAGGGTCTGGGTCGCAGGGTGTCCAGCCCTCATACCCATTCTCGACCACCGCAGAGCGAGTGTCAGTAGCCTACTGTGTGTCCGTGCATTCAACTAGTATAATTATTGTTTGTGAAGTAAGTATGGTGATTATTATTAAGGTTCTGGTCGTCTGAGATACCAACAGGCTATACAACAAACAGTATAACTATAGAATTAAGAAACTAAAGTAAATAAAGTAATAATGAAATAAATGCACAAAATAAAATATAACATTGACAAATGTTTGGTTGCTTTAACATATCTACACAATTCTATTTTCAAGAAGCGGTACCAATGTTTAGCCTACGTCCAATGTTTAGCCTACTGTCTTCAGATGTCATATTCGACTAGTAGTTGTTCTGAAATGTTTATTGCTTGCCTACATTTGACTCCGTCCTCTATGTTTAATATAATATAACACACACACATTAATTATTAATTTTGGGTATCCTATCCTGACGTGAAGTTTGTTCTATGGAAAGTATTTGACTCTGGCCACAAAATTAAGGAAATTAAACCCCCCCCCCCCCCCCCCCCCTATAGAACCAACTTCATGTCAGGATAGGCAACCAAGATAAATCATTAATGTATGTGTGTTATATTAAACATATAGTAGGGAGTAAAATGTAGGCAAGCAATAAACATTTCAGAACAACTACTAGTCGAATAAGACATGGGAGAGATTACTTAACTTGGCAAAGAGATTTATTTATAGACTAACACACTTGAAACAAATAGCCAAACTGAAAACTGCAGACATTGCTAGTGCCTCCCCCGCGATCAAACCGACATAAAAAATATAATGAAACGCAGCCTAACGTGATCAGAAATCTCAACTAGCAAGCAAGTCGCAGGAATGAAGAATTAAGTGCGTGCGTGTTCACGCGAAGGGGGGGGGGGGGGGGGGATTCTGGCAGGGGGGGAGCTTTTCGGGCACAATCGCTAGTATGTAATATTATGGAGTTTGATTTATAGCTTTTTACGACATTTCTCAAACCACTATACATTTTTACTGATCTGTCAAGGTTTTCAATGAAAATCTTAGCTATAGGCCAAGCGAGCTAGGCTTTAGCTAGCGAGCTAGGCTACAGTCTATGGAGTTACATGGTGGGTGCAGGGTTTTTCTCTGGCAACATCTACACACCTGATTAAACTAGTTTGAGTGGTTAATTACTTTAATCCACGTGTGTCAAACTCCTACCATGGGAGGTCCGAGTGTCTGCAGGTTTTTGCTCCAACCTTGATTGATAAATCAAGGTCACGAATTACTAAGGAACTCTGCTCACCTGGTTAGGTTGTCGAGGTGTTCATTGAAGTGAAAAACCAGACACTCGGTCCTCTGTGGAATGAGTTTGACACCCCTGCCTAATAGAGCTAAACTCAGCAATAAAAATAAATGTCCTCTCACTGTCAACTGCATTAATTTTCAGCAAACTTAACATGTGTAAATATTTGTATGAACATAACAAGATTCAACAACTGAGACATAAACTGAACAAGTTCCACAAACATGTGACTAACAGAAATGGAATAATGTGTCCCTGAACAAAGGGGGGGTCAAAATCAAATGTAAAAGTCCGTATCTGGTGTGGCCACCAGCTGCATTAAGTACTGCAGTGCATCTCCTCCTCATGGACTGCACCAGATTTGCCAGTTCTTGCTGTGAGATGTTACCCCACTCTTCCACCAAGGCACCTGCAAGTTCCAGGACATTTCTGGGGGGAATGGCCCTAGCCCTCACCCTCTGATCCAACAGGTCCCAGACGTGCTCAATGGGATTGAGATCCAGGCTCTTCTCTGGCCATGGCAGAACACTGACATTCCTGTCTTGCATGAAATCACGCACAGAACAAGCAGTATGGCTGGTGGCATTGTCATGCTGGAGGGTCATGGCAGGATGAGCCTGCAGGAAGGGTACCACATGAGGGAGGAGGATGTCCTCCCTGTATCGCACAGCGTTGAGATTGCCAGCAATGACAACAAGCTCAGTCCGATGATGCTGTGACACACCGCCCCAGACCATGACGGACCCTCCACCTCCAAATCGATCCCGCTCCAGAGTACAGGCCTTGGTCTCTCTCTCTGTCTCTCTCTCTCCCCTTCTCTCCATCCATCCATCCTCTGGCTGAATTTTAAGTGGAGACTCTTTCTCTTTCAATTCAGCTTTCTTCCCATTTCTTGTGTTTTCAAAACCCAAACCAGGTTGTAGTTTAAACATGCCAATCAACTGGAGGAGATTATTCAAAAATTGTAGCTTAAAATAAGTAACCAAATCCCACTGTCCCAGGTACTGTTTCATCTGTTAATTAACAACACTCACTATGCACCTGAGGCTATGGCAGGTAACCTATATCTAGGTTACAATAGTAGTCAACAGTTAGTATGACACATTTTTACATTACAGTGTGACATGTGGGGTAATGTTAAAGCCTCAAGCTTAGTTTTAGTACCAGGCAAGGTCCATTATCAGATCTGACCCATGTGATTGAGTCATTGAAACCCATGTCACCTTCAAACACACACACAGCACTTCTTTAATGGGTTTGAGAAGGGTCAGGGCTTGACGTTTAATGTGAACTCAACGTCATCTCCTTAGTTGGCCAAACTCTCTTTATTAATTGCTATTGTTAGTAGAGTTTGTATCTCACAATTCAAGCCCCATGCCAGAGTGGACCTCCCCTGGTGCATTCCATCAGTCAAAGTAATGTGTATAGGGCTATTCTTTCTGACACTTTCAAATCCACCTTTCATGCAGAATGGCTCCTGGCACCAGCTGTAAGCTGTGTCCTAGTTGTAACACATCAATAGGAGTCGCATCAAAGAAGTGCCTGTTCTGTGGTGCAACAATTAAGCTAAAGGTCAAGTTAGATGCCCCAAAAATGAAGGCGACCGATGAATGGACAAATAAGACAATGAAGACTTGGAAGATATGCAACCTTGGTTAATGCAGCAAACAAGCTGGTAAGCTTTATTATGTTTTCCTCAAAAAAGATTTCTGCATTTCTAGCTTAGGGAAATGATCGGCCCTATGCACTTATTTGTTGTTGTCTCATTGTGTCATTTACACATATTCTAAGTCAGAACCGTCCAGAGTAGTGATGCTAGTCGGGCGGGCGGGTGCGGGCAACGATCGGTTGAAAAGCATGCACTTAGTTTTACTAGCATTTAAGAGCAGTTTGAGGCCACAGAAGGAGTGTTGTATGGCATTGAAGCTCGTTTGGAGGTTTGTTAACACAGTGTCCAAAGAAGCGCTAGATGTATATAGAATGGTGTCGTCTGTGTAGAGGTGGATCAGGGAATCACCCGCAGCAAGAGCGACATCGTTGATATATACAGAGAAAAGAGTCAGCCCGATAATTGAACCCTGTGGTACCCCCATAGAGACTGCCAGAGGTCTGGATAACAGGCCTTCCGATTTGACACACTGAACTCTATCTGAGAAGTAATTGGTGAACCAGGTGAGGCAGTCATTTGAGAAACCAAGGCTGTTGAGTCTGCTGATAAGAATGCAGTGATTGACAGAGTCGAAAGCCTTGGCCAGGTCGATGAAGACTGCTGCGCAGTACTGTCTTTTATCGATGGCGGTTACGATATCGTTTAGTACCTTGAGCGTGGCTGAGGTGCACCTGTGACCAGCTCGGAAACCGGATTGCACAGGGGAGAAGGTACGGTGGGATTCGAAATGATCAGTGATCTGTTTGTTAACTTGGCTTTTGAAGACTTTGGAAAGGCAGGGTAGGATGGATATAGGTCTATAACAGTTTGGGTCTAGAGTGTCAGCCTCTTTGAAGAGGGGGATGAGCGCGGCAGCTTTCCAATCTTTGGGGATCTCGGACAATACGAAAGAGAGGTTGAACAGACTGGTAATATGGGTTGCAACAATGGCGGCTGATAATTTCAGAAAGAGACGGTCCAGATTGTCTAGCCCAGCTGATTTGTACAGGTCCAGGTTTTGCAGCTCTTTCAGAACATCTGCTATCTGGATTTGGGTGAAGTAGAAGCTGGGGAGGCTTGTGCAAGTAGCTGCGGGGGGTGCGAAGCTGTTGGCCGGGGTTGGGGTAGCCAGAAAGAAAGCATGGCCAGCAGTAGAGAAATGCTTATTGAAATTCTCGATTATCGTGGATTTATCGGTGGTGACAGTGTTTTCTATCCTCAGTGCAGTGGGCAGCTGGGAGGAGGTGCTCTTATTCTCCATGGACTTTACAGTGTCCCAGAACTTTTTGGAGTTAGATGCAAATGGATGCAAATTTCTGTTTGAAAAAGCTAGCCTTTGCTTTCCTAACTGACTGCGTGTATTGGTTCCTGACTTCCCTGAAAAGTTGCATATCGCGGGGACTATTCGATGCTAGTGCAGTCCGCCACAGGATGTTTTTGTGCTGGTCGAGGGCAGTCAGGTCTGGAGTGAACCAAGGGCCATATCTATTCTTAGTTCTACATTTTTTGAAAGGGGCATGCTTGTTTAAGATGGTGAGGAAATTACTTTTAAAGAACGACCAGGCATCCTCTACTGACGGGATGAGGTCAATATGCTTCCAGGATACCCGGGCCAGGTCGATTAGAAAGGCCTGCTAGGGAGCGTTTGACAGTGATGAGGGGTGGTCGTTTGACCGCGGACCCATAGCGGGTGCAGGCAATGAGGCAGTGATCGCTGAGATCCTGATTGAAAACAGCAGAGGTGTATTTGGAGGTTAAGTTGGTCAAGATAATATCTATGAGGGTGCCCATTCACATATGGCATCCAGTGCACAGCTGGGAGTTGAGGAAGAGGTTAATTGTTTTAATTAGAAGCTCGAACTGTTTGGGCATAGACCTGGAAAGTATGACAGAACTCTGCAGGCTATCTCTGCAGTAGATTGCAACTCCTCCCCCTTTGGTAGTTCTATCTTGACGGAAAATGTTGTAGTTGGGGATGGAAATCTCAGAATTTTTGGTGGCCTTCTTAAGCCAGGATTCAGAAACAGCAAGGACATCAGGGTTGGCGGAGTGTGCTAAAGCAGTGAGTAAAACACATTTAGGGAGAAGGCTTCTGATGTTAACATGCATGAAACCAAGGCTTTTACGGTTACAGAAGTCAACAAATGAGAGCGCCTGGGGACACGCAGAGGGTTAACCTCCACATCACCCGAAGAACAGAGGAGGAGTAGGATGAGGGTTCGGCTAAAGGCTATCAAAACTGGTCGTCTAGTGCGATGGGGACAGATAATAAAAGGAGCAGATTTCTGGGCATGGTAGGATAGATTCAGGGCACAATGTACAGACAGGGGTATGGTAGGGTGCGGCTACAGTGGAGGTAAACCTAGGCATTGAGTGACGATAAGAGAGATTGCATCTCTGGACGCACTAGTTATGCTGGGTGAGGTCACCCCATGTGTGGGAGGTGGGACAAAAGAGGTATCTGAGGCATGTTGAGTGGGACTAGAGGCTCCGCAGGGAACTAAAACAATGATGACAACAGTATACAAGGCATATTGACATTAAAGAGAGACATAAAGTGAGGCATAAAGCAATCACAGGTGTTGATTGGGAGAGCTAGATAAGACAACAACGGGTAAGACAACAACAGCTAATCAGCTAAGACAACAACAACAACAGGTAAAATGGCAGTGAATGGGCAGAGAGGGTCAGTTAACTACACACAGGGCCTGAGTCTGAGGCTGGGGCCGACAGATAAAAAAAATAAACAAAATGGAGTACCGTGATTATTAAAGAACAGTCCAGCAGGCATCAGCTATGTAGCCAAGTGATCATAGGGTCCAGTGAACAGCAATAGATGAAACAGGGAAGCCGCTAGGTAGTCGTTACTATGCTAGCAAGCGGGAGACATGGCGTTAAAAAATAATAATGTTAGCAGGCCGGGGCTAGTAGAAGCGTTTGCTCCGACGTCCGGCAAAGGCCGGTTGAGGGCACAACAGATGGAATTACGTCGGCAGACCAGTCGTGATGGAACGGCAAAGGATCGACAAAGGGTCCAGGCCAGTTGGCAAAAGAGATATTGTATTTGGAGTAATTTAGTTTGCTAGCCGGGAGATGCGCCTGGCTCGCGGCTAACTGGTGCTAGTTTCGGGACAAGGGCCTTAGCCTCTATAGCCACTCGGTAGTAGCTAGCTAGCAGAGACGATCCAGTGCAAAGGTCCAGAGTTTACGGCAGGAATCCGGTGGTGTAGTGGATTCTAGTCGTGTTAGTGAAGAGTCCGGAAAGCTAGCTTCGGGGCTGGGCCACTCGGTGGCAGCTAGCTATCTACAATGATCTGGAGTAATGGTCCAGGGCTTACGGCATGAATCCAATGTTGTAGTGGAGAAAAACAGTCCGATATGCAGACTGGCAGGCTGGCAAGTATTATCCAGGCTAAAAGCGGCTGGTGTCTGTGCTAAATGTAAAGGCAGCTAGCAGTGGCTAACAATGACTAAATAGCTAGTAGCTAATTAGCTGGTTAGCTTCTGATGGCTAGCTTCTGATGGAGGTTCTGGCTGGCTATAAGGTCTAAAAATAGAAGATCTGTATCACATTGGGAGAGGCGGGTTGCCGGAAGGTATATTAAATTGAAAAAATGGAAAAAGAGATTGAAAATATATTTAAATATATACAAAAAATACAAAAATACAAAATTTACAGGGAGAACGACAAACCACGTCTGCACTGCTACGCACTGCACTGCTTCCAATAACTGGTTTAACAGCTGTCTCTTATACACATCTAGATGTGTATAAGAGACAGGGTCACATTTGATGCTGAGAGTCTATATACCAGCATTCCCGGGTGGGGGGGGGGGGGGGGGTCAGCTCTAGCTCACTATTTGAGAGACAGAGATACTAACGAATACCCACCAACAAACGTTATTCTAGAGCTAGCTGAATATGTTTTGTATAACTATTTCAGGTTTGATGATGAATACTATCTCCAAACGAATGGAACATCGATGGGCTCCACATTCGCTCCGAGCAATGCTAACCTTTATGTGGGTATTTTTGACGACCGTTTTGTTAATAATGAAAACAAAAATCAATTTTCGAATAAAGTCTTGAAGTGGTATCGACAATTTTTTGCATATGGGGAGGAACGGGAAAAGAGCTGTCAGACTTTATGTCATCACTCAATGACATTGAACCCAATCTCAAATTCACTATTGAATGTGACACTAAACGTGTTAATTTCCTCGATATATGGATTGAGAAATCAAATGGAACCATGTTTACAACACTGTATAGAAAAGAAACGGACAGAAATATTATATTACAGGAGGACAGTTTCCACCCTGAGCCATTAAAAAGAGGACTTCCAAGAAGCCAGTTTTTCCAGACTGCGCTGTATATGCCACTTCACAGAGGACTATCTAGAAAAAGCAGCGGAGATGCGCAATAGGTTATATAGACTCTAAGAAGAGTTTATTCTCCACAATGTGTGGATGAAGCTCTTCATTTGGCATTGGGGAAAACACGAGATGAACTGCTACACAAAAAAAACACTAGAGCTAAAGAACACTCTGTAATGTTCACAACCACATATACTTTGAACTCACGAAAAGTGGGAGATGCAGTCAAGAAACACTGGCATGTTAAATCCACGGACCCAAGTTTGCCTGCTGAATTTAAGAATCCACCACTTATTGTGTATAAGAGAGGTCGTAATCTACGCGATGAATTGGTCCATGCCAACTGCAAGCCACAAGAAAATCAGGCAGGCTCTTTTACGCCCTCTTCCAAATGGTAGCTATAAATGCAGAGGTTGCGCACAGTGCAACAATATGATGAAGTGTGAATATTTCTGCCACCCACATACAGGAAAACGGTTCCAAATAAATGACATTATTACGTGCTCCACCACCCATGTTATCTACATTATTAAATGTCCATGTGGGCTGTGCTATGTAGGTAAAACCCTATCGTTCTCTCAAATAGAGAATCAGTGAACATAAAAGTTCAATTAGGAGAAACGACAGGGATTATACAGTCGCAGTACATTTTAATGACCTAAAACATGACATTTCTACCTTTAGATTTTGTGGCATAGAGAAAGTTAAGATATCAGGTGATATAACTAATACTCTGAGCAAAAGAGAATGTTTTGGGATTTTCACCCTCCAGACATTATTTCCTGACGGTCTTAATGATGAAATGCCTATGTATTTTATGTTGTAAATTTGAAAATGAATTATGCCCCTATTTCAGATTACTCTGACGTTTTTCTTACCCAATGATTTATGAAAACTTGCTTGGTAGGTTGATGTCCTCATTGTGGTTTTACAGACGTGTTTAATATGTTTTATGTACACACTTTATTCAAATATTTATGAAATGCATATTGTTATATTTGGTAGCACTGATTTGTTTTTCACCTAGCCTCCAACCCCATTCGATGCGTGGAACGGATGTGGGTGGGGCTAGGTCTACATAAGGGTGCTAATTTAAAAAACTCACAAAAGCTTATTAAAGATCAGTGGTACTATCAAGAGCAGTGTGCGGGTTCCTTCTTGTTTCTCATCTTATRCAACTGTTACCATGCACCTGCAAAAAAAGATTGCTCCGATGTGTCAGTGCCTTATAAATGACTTTAGAAATGTGTAAATTGTTTGTTTTTTAAAAATATGTTTTAACTCTCATGTAGCATGATGTAGATTTACTACAGAAACCATAATGCTCTGTGTCAATATACGGTCTTATCTTGGTAAAGACAATCCTTAAACTAACACTATGGTGTCCCGTTTACATATGAATTCATCAGAGGAGGCTGGTGGGAGGAGCTACAGGTGGACAGTCTCATTGTAATGACTGGAAAAGAAGGGATGGAACGGTATCAAACACATGGAAACCATATGTATGATTCTGTTCCATTAATTTCATTCCAGCCATTACAATGATCATGTCCTCCTGCAGTTCCTCCCACCAGCCTCCTCTGTAATACATGGCGTCAGAAGTTGGATGTCTATTTTTTATCTCCACAAATTGTATTCGACAGTGATTATACAGATGGTATGACTGTAGACAACAGTAGAGGTTTTCTATAGAACTAATCCAGTTCATTCAACATGATGTATCTGTTCAAGATCATATCCTTTAAACAACCACTAGATGGAGACATTCCATTTGAGATGATAACTGCAAAGCTACATGCAAAGCTACATTACCTACTTCGAAACCCATTCTCAGTTCAAGCTTTTATCATAATATTCATTTATCAGAAAAGGAAACTGATTTAAGGTGATCTCAACCATCTGCTGGTGTAAGTGAAGACAGAACAACAGGCTCTGATTGGAAGGCAGATGTTTCAAATTAACCCTGAAATCCTCAGATTTTGGCAGAGGTTTCTTACTTTCATGGATATCTGGATATCCAGGCATGAGGCCCTGGTTGGAAACTCACCTCTGACTAAGTATCGATAGAGTAAATGAGAGCATTATCTTGAAAGTGAAACATATTTTTTTTTACTGAGTTACACCCTACTTCTTCGTTTTAATACCAAACTGTGAAACGTGTTGAAGAGGAGAAACTAACCTGTTACAATCAAGGAATTCTTAAAGAGCTACCGAACAAACCCACATACAAACACCTGTGTTATTCCTGAAGTTTGGATGAAAAGAAAATGAAGATAAGAAACATGTCCCTTTGCTGTTAACTGTTCATTTACAGATGACATCACCTGGACTCTGTCATGTGTGTTGCGTGTACAGTATGTGCTCACACCCATACTAGATTAAGGGTGGGATTACAGGATTAGAATCTTCCACTCACAGTACAGGGCCTGTAAATAGATCTAGCAGACACAGTCAGCACACTTCACTTGTATTGAGGATATATCTGCTATTGATCATTAGATAAGGATGTATTTCCCTTTCAAGGTCTGCCCTTAGATTTTTTCATCCAGGTCAAAGGTAAGGCATAGGCAGTAGCATACATTAGTACTGTAAACCAGACAGTTAGTTGGAGCTAAGATTGTGTGTTTGTTTACACAACACTTACCACTTATTCAATACTGTAATTTGACCAATTCGTTACATTTTTATTCTAATCATTTAATCTGAGGAAATGTGTTAAAATACTGTGTTGTTGTGTTCCCACTTAACCCCAATTGATTAAGCAGTAAAGGATTGTGTTTCCAGGTCCTCGAGGACTGCGCTGTATGTTAGCGTTTGTTCTTGCCTTCTCTTCAGAGACTAATAAATACCTCAGTATTAAACTGTGTAGACATAACAATTGATCCATTACGTGCCCAAGAAATATAATCCTCCACTATTAAGATGTGTGTTCCTATGTGTTGGTCTATGCTAATGACCATCCTCTCTCACAGCCATGGAGGTGGATGTTGTATCTCACAGCCTAAACCTCCTGGAGACTCTCAAAGAGTCCAACGAGAACAACAAGCTGTCAGATGTCAAGGATGCTGTGGAGGACTGGCCGTGGCAGGAGAGCGGGGGCCCGAAAAAGTCTGCATTCATCAACGCCCTCCGCGGCCTGGGGCCTGAGGATGATGGAGCCGCCCTGTCCCCCTGCCCCACTCCTCCAGGGGAGATGGCCATCTATCCCAACCCCAAGCACCCTGACTTCAGGCTCTGGGACTTGCCGCCCACCCCCGCAGCCTCGCCCTTTGAACCAGAAGGGTACATGGAGCGGGTGAAGTTCCTGCGGTACAATGTGGTGGTCATGGCATTCACACAGAGTCTCCAGGCCAACAGCGTGGCAGTGTTCCTGGAAGCCCGCTCTATGCAGAGGGACACTGTGTACTTTTCCCTGCTGGCCTCAGAGAAGGACACAGAAAAGGGTCTGGAGGAGAGGCGGAATGCCAGCCTGGAGTTGATGAAGGCCCAGGGGGTGGCCCTGCCTAAGGTGTTCCTAGTGAGGCCCTCCTGTCTGGAGAAACTTGACTTCCCAGGACTCCTGGAGGAGATGGAGAGGGACCTCCCAGAGATCCGGGCTCACGCCCTCCTCCTGGCCCTGCCCACTCTCTCCCCAGTCCTGGTCACCCAGAAGAGGGACGCATTCAAGGCCCTGGTCTGGGCGGCCGCGTCACTATCTGGAGGGGTGTCGGCCATCCCCGTGCCCCTGGTGGCCTCCATGGTGGACGCCAGAGTGGGTGTGAGGATCCTCACCAAGGCCAGGGCCTCGCTCTGTCTGGACGACGAGTCTGTGGAGCGGTTGGCATGGCAACGCCGTGTGGATCCGGCACGGCTCAAAGCCCTGCGGACGTGTAACTTGTCGGTTGAAGTCACTAAGGGTGAGGTAAATCTTCGGCTGGCAGCGGCAGAGAAGGAGTTGACCACAAACACGACCCGGCTGGTGGAGATGGCCATGCCCAGGCACGCCCGCTCAGCCGGTCGTTCCTTCACTACCATGCTGCAGGCTCTCAATGGGGCCATCGATGAGATGGGGGTTGACGAAGAGAAGATACTGGCTGCTGCTGGTATAGGAGAGGGGAAATGAAGGAGGTAAAGAGGAGGGCTAAAAATACCTGGGTCATATTCATTAGGTAGTGCAACAAGTCGAGCTAAACTACTTTTATGCTCGCTTCGAGGCAAATAACACTGAAACATGAATGAGAGCACCAGCTGTTCCGGACGACTGTGTGATCACGCTCTCCGCAGCCGATGTGAGTAAAACCTTTAAACAGGTCAACATTCACAAGGCCGCAGGGCCAGATGGATTACCAGGACATGTACTGCGAGAATGCGCTGACCAACTGGCAAGTGTCTTCACTGACATTTTCAACCTCTCCCTGTCCGAGTCTGTAATACCAACATGTTTTAAGCAGACCACCATAGTCCCTGTGCCCAAGAACACTAAGGTAACCTCCCTAAATGACTACCGACCTTTAGCACTCACGTCTGTAGCCATGAAGTGCTTTGAAAGGCTGGTCATGGTTCACATCAACACCATTATCCCAGAAACCCTAGACCCACTCCAATTTGCACAACAGATCCACAGATGATGCAATCTCTATTGCACTCCACACTGCCCTTTCCCACCTGGACAAAAGGAACACCCATGTGAAAATGCTATTCATTGACTACAGCTCAGAATTCAACACGATAGTGCCCGCAAAGCTCATCAATAAGTTAAGAACCCTGGGACTAAACACCTCCCTCTGCAACTGGATCCTGAACTTCTTGACGGGCCGCCCCCGAGTGGTAAGAGTAGGTAACAACACATCCGCCACGTTGATCCTCAACAAAGGGGCCCCTCAGGGGTGACACAACAGTGGTCCGAGCACGGCCCCATTCTCATCGACGGGGCTGTAGTGGAGCAGGTTGAGAGCTTCAAGTTCCTTGGTGTCCACATCACAAACAAACTAACATGGTCCAAGTACACCAAGACAGTCAGGAAGAGGGTACCACAAAACATACTCCCCCTCAGGAGATTGAAAATATTTGGCATGGGTCCTCAGATCCTAAAAATGTTCTACAGCTGCACCATCGAGAGCATCCTGACTGGTTGCATCACTGCCTGGTATGGTAAATGCTCGGCCTCCAACTGCAAGGCACTACCGAGGGTAGTGTGTACGGCGCCAAGCTTCCTGCCATCCAGGACCTCTATACCAGGCGGTGTCAGAGGAAGGCCCTAAAAATTGTCAAAGACTCCAGCCACCCTAGTCATAGACTGTTCTCTTTGCTACCGCAAGTGATACCGGAGCACAAAGTCTAGGTCCAAGAGGCTTCTAAACAGCTTCTACCCCCAATCCATAATACTCCTGAAAATCTAATCAAATGGCTACCCAGACTATTTGCATTGCCCCCCCACCCCCACCCACCCCCCACGCTGCTGCTACTCTCTGTTATTATCTATGCATAGTCACTTTAAAAACTCTACCTACATGTACATATAACCTCAATTACCTCAATATTTACTAACCTTCATGTCTTGAAGTAATGATGGACAGTCATTTCTCTTCACTTATTTTAGTTGTTCTTGCCATAATATGGACTTGGTCTTTTACCTAATAGGGCTATCTTCTGTATACCACCCCTACCTTGTCACAACACAACTGATTGGCTCAAACGCATTAAGAAGGAAAGAATTTCCACATATTAACTTTTGACACGGCACACCTGTTGATTGAAATGCATTCCAGTTGACTACATCATGAAGCTGGTTGAGAGAATGCTAAGTGTTGAAAGCTGTCATCATATAGCTGACAGGTGTCTTATTTTTTTAAGCCCTTAACCACGTGTGTGTAACGGCTTTCGTCGGTGGAAGAAGGAGAGGACCAAAGCGCAGCTCAGGCGGCGCTGGACAGATGGGCAGCTCAGGCGGCACTGGACAGACGGGCAGCTCAGGCGGCGCTGGACAGACGGTCAGCTCAGGCCTGCCGAGGCGCACTGTAGGCCTAGTGCGTGGTGCCGGAACAGGTGGTACCGGGCAGGTAACACGCACCTCAGGGCGAGTGCGGGGAGCAGGAACAGGGCATACTGGACTCTGGAGGCGCACAGTAGGCCTGGTGCGTGGTGCCGGAACTGGTGGTACCGGACTGGGAACACGCACCTCTGGGCGAGTGCGGGGAGCAGGAACAGAACACCCTGGGTTGTGAAGGTACTCTGGAGACCTGGTGTGTATAGCCGGCATCCATTGTGCCGGAACTTTAACACATGTTTCAGGATGAGTACTAGGAACTGACACCGGTGGCATCAGACAGCTAACACGCTCCTCAGGGCGAATGCCGTGCATACTACGCCAAACCAACAGCTCTCTCTCTTCACTCTCCTCCAATTTCATCAACAACTCCTCGAATGTCTCATAATCTCCCCTCCATTTACTCTCCTCCAATCTGTCCAATAACTCCTCAACATTCTCAGACTCACACCTCAATTTCGCCGACTGCTCTGGTTCCATCCTCGGCTCCTTACGGTAAGCACGGGAAGTTGGCTCAAGTCCAATACATTTTTGGGGCTGCCTCTCGGGCTTCCAGCCGCGCTGCCGAGCTAGCTCCTCATAATGCCGCCTCTCGGCTTTCGCTGCCTCCAGCTCTGCTTTGGGGCGGCGATATTCACCCGGCTGTGCCCATGGTCTCTTGCCGTCTAATATTTCCTCCCATGTCCAGGAGTCCTGAGATTTAGGTCGCTGCTGCTGCTGCTGCTGCTGCTGCTGCCTGTTACCACGCTGCTTGGTCCTTTTTTGGTGGGTGGTTCTGTAACGGCTTTCGTCGGTGGAAGAAGGAGAGGACCAAAGCGCAGCGTTGTTAGTGTTCATCTTAATTTAATAATAATCAAAAAACTGAACACTACAAATTACAAAACAACAAAAGTGAAAACCGAAACAGTTATATCTGGTGCAGACACACAAAGACTGAGAACAACCACCTACAAAACACAATAGAACACAGGCTACCTAAATATGGTTCCCAATCAGAGACAATGACTAACACCTGCCTCTGATTGAGAACCATATCAGGCCAAACAAGAAACCCCACATAGAAACAGAAAACATAGATAATACCCACCCAACTCACGCCCTGACCACACTAAAACAAAGAAAATACAAAAGAACTATGGTCAGAACGTGACAGTGTGTGAGTTGTATATATATATATACACTGCTCAAAAAAATAAAGGGAACATTAAAATAACACATCCTAGATCTGAATGAATGAAATATTCTTATTAAATACTTTTTTCTTTACATAGTTGAATGTGCTGACAACAAAATCACACAAAAATTATCAATGGAAATCAAATTTATCAACCCATGGAGGTTTGGATTTGGAGTCACACTCAAAATTAAAGTGGAAAACCACACTACAGGCTGTTCCAACTTTGATGTAATGTCCTTAATAAACCTGTTAGTGTGTAGGGGGCGCTATTTTCACTTTGGGAAAAAATCGTGCCCAATTTAAACGGCCTCGTACTCTATTCTAGATCGTACAATATGCATATTATTATTACTATTGGATAGAAAACACTCAAGTTTCTAAAACCGTTTGAATTATATCTGTGAGTAAAACAGTGACAAATCTGAAATCGAGGCTCTGTTCCAGGGCCTGCTGGAATCAGCACGGTTTTACTCAGAAAGTATTGTACAGTACAGTGTGTCACGCCCTGGCCTTAGTATTCTTTGTTTTCTTTATTATTTTAGATGGTCAGGGTGTGACATGGGAAGTTTGTGTGTTTTGTCTAGTTTAGGGTGTATGTATTGTTTAGGGGTTGTGTTCAGGAGAGAGGTCTAGGAAAGTCTATGGTTGCCTGGTTTGGTTCTCAATCAGAGACAGTTGGTTATTGTTGTCTCTGATTGGGAGCCATATTTAAGGCAGCCATAGGCTTTAGGTGATTGTGGGTAATTGTCTATGTTCTATGTTGCATGTGTGCACTTAGTTCGGTTTAGCTTCACGATCGTTTGTTTTGTTCATTTTGTAAGTGTTTGTTTTTTCCCTTCATTAAAAGAAGATGTATTTTTCACACGCTGCGTTTTGGTCCTCTCTTCCACGTCAAGACGATCGTGACACAGTGCCTCATGTTCCTCATGTACAACAACCACACACACTACACATACTGTAAATTTGAACAAAACACCTGACAGATAAAGTGAGTCTAAACTCACTTCACAAATACAGTACAGCACAGTGCAGAATAGAAAATTGATACAGTACTTCCTTCCATCATCAACCCCAAATCACAAAAATAGATGCTTCTGTCTCTCCTGCTTGGATGGACATGCAAAAACAAATGCAAAGCCTGGCAGAAGATTGGGTTCCTCTTTTAGTTTCTCATCCTTATTTCTGAGAAGACTGATATGCTGCAGATATCTTTCACGAGAAAGTCATCACAGCGAATCCCTTCTGAGGTAAGAAGAAACAACTTTGTGAATGTTTGCTATTTTTTTTTATGTATGTCTACCCATTATAAAGTGAGAAATGTATCCTGGATACATGTTTATTTACGATCATACTGAGCTGATAATGGGACATACCTCATGTGCACATTGAGATAGAATGTTGCTAAAATGCTGTCAGTTCCACTTTAAAGTAATTATAAAGTGTCACCAATACATTTCTTATATGAAAATCTACAGTCATTTAGATATTTCTGTTTCAATGATATGGTAATAATGAGTGAGAGAGAACCAACAATTTCAAGATAGGATAATCAAATGGGAAGTGTAAACTTAAATTCCGGGCCTCCACCTGACGAAAGCTTTAGGAAAAACAAATTGTGTGTCGCCACCAAACAGGCAATAATATAGTACTACTGTACACTAGGCTACTACCAATCAAATTTGCAGTAAATGTACAAGTGAAACTTCTAAAACAGATATTATATTATTGTGGAAGGTTTTATTCATATAAGCTTTGCTTTCGAAGGCGAGAACATAAAATAAATAAAAATAATAATCCCCACATTTGGATAGGCTACAAATTATAAAATAAATAAAGTAATCAAAATAAGTACGAAATTAACCAAATAAATACAGTGCAAATAAGTTTTTAAGGCACACAACAGAATATTCTGGCATAGGCTATATTTATTTCGAATAAGACGCAGTGAATAGAGGCTTTGAAAATTAAACAAATATAAAGTGCAATGAAGAACCATTCGGCCTATTTTTCTTTTCATGATATATTAACCTACCTAAAGGTTTCTGGCAAGGAACACAATCATGTTCACCTTTTCTGGTTTAATAGACTGCAGAGTGGGGTAACAATATTGACTACTGTAGGTCTACTGAAAACACGTTCAGACGTGTAGATGCAAAGGTATTTGAGGACGATGTTGGCAAAGAGCGGAAATCGACCCTTATTCCCTCTCCACCACATCCTACCTACTGTTTATAATATTTATAGTAGGTGGGATGTGAGCTCTGCGCTGGCCCGCTGTTGTGCACTGAGTATGACCGTTTGCCTAGCTCTTCCAAGAACACTGCCCAGTGATGTCTTCTATGTTGAACATGCAAACTCGATCTCTGTTCTAACTGTCCAAAATCACCATTGAAAGGGTATCCTATCACCCTGCATGTCTACAACGTTTGATTACAAATCACCATTCAAAGTTATCAGTACCACATATCACCATATGATTGGTTTATATGTATTTATTTGCACACAAGAAAAAAACATTATTGGTAAGATGATTTCCACATTGTAGTCTAATGATTAGACTTTAAATCGGTGGTTTGTGCATGACACAGGCTGCATTACAGACCGTTTACTGATGCGCTCCCCCCTGCCCCATGTAAAAAATATATATATATACAAAACAATATATACAACGTTTGGACGATGTGTCATTCCAGATGTAACAGCATAGCTTCCGTCCCTCTCCTCACCCCTACCTGCGCTCGAACCAGGGACTCTCTGCACACTTCGACAACAGCCACCCACGAAGCATCGTTACCCATCGCTCCAAGCCGCTGCACTTGCAGAGCAAGGGGAACAGTTACTTCAAGGTCTCAGAGCGAGTGACGTCACCGATTGAAACGTTATTAGCGCGCACCCCGCTGAATAGCTAGCCATTTCACATCGGTTACACAGACATCGCCCAACCCTAGTTCATATACACCCCCAGGCCCATGAAGAATATTGTAACTATATTCGCACAGGACTAATAATACTAGAGAACGTTGGTTATGTATTTATTACCCCGAATGTCCGTTTTTCCAGAGGGCGATTCGGACTGAATTTGTTTTTTTTCAAAACTTCCCCCTGTAATTATTATTATTTTATATACATTGACAGCTATGACGGAATCCTGTCGTTTTTTTTTTCTAGAAGTGGAGATATTTCAAGAAGTCCTGGCGACAGGCTACACTGATTACACTGAAGCTTGGTTCCCAAGTTTCTAAATCATACAAAGCCATCGTTGGTATAGTGTCGCCAAAATATTTGAAATAAAGAAGTGTGATCATAATCATTAGGATAATTTAGCGATCGGCAGTAGAAAGCCCAATACGGACGGGATACATTTTACTGGGGGGGCTCAGGTATGGAACGCCGTTTTGGTCTTTGCGTGTCAAAAAATATACACTATTTGACGTGTCAAATAACACTATTTCACGTGTCAAATAAGCTTGTTGACCAATCAGGACTTGAATGTGACTGCACGTCACATACTAATTTAACTAGATATTTAGATATTACACATTGATTACACTATCACTCGTATTGCATATGTCACAACGATTCATCGATACGTATGCTATGATGCTGGTAAAGTTGTTTCACGCACTTACAGTGCTGGTCATAAAAAAAGCTAGCTAGCTCATGGATGCAAACAATATTCTTCCCCAAAAACGTAGCAAAACGACATAATCTGTTTCAACTATATAGCTAGGTGTCATCATCTAAAATAACCCTAATTTATAAGACAGTTCTTATTTGATTAATGGTGGTTGGAGCCATCTATGTGAATCCTCAATGAGGATTAACTACAATAGCGGACTTTGCGGCTAGCCTTAAAAATGAAAGTATGTCATTGACAGTGATGCAAATGAATAAAAATAGTAGAATTATGCCATAATTGAATAAATCATGCTAAACGAGGTTGGAATGTTGTTATATAAAATCAACAAATGACAATAATTTGTTAATTTTACGAAAATCTGTTGAAATCACACTGGATGTTTTATACTTTAGAATTGCATTGGGGGCATACTTATTTCACCGTTCAGCCTCACCTATGGATTGTGGATCAATGACATGGGGTATCAGTTTACTCTGTGACACACCTTATTAGATATACAACATTTGCCAGACAACAACAAGACTTTGTTCCAGTTCACTTGTCCTAGGGCTGCATTCCAGTACATTTTAGCAGCGGGAATAGCAACTTCTTGACATAGTTTTCTTATATACATGTTATTACATTTTCATTTTCAAATGTAATTTCCTTCTAGTTGTAATGAGGCTACAAAATCCTCAACAGTTGCACTTGGAGTATTGTTATATTCCCCTCAATGAAAAATAGCACCTTTGACAATTTGATACAATTTGATACTCAGGAGTGAGTGTAACATTGTGTGTTCTCATGAATTCTGGATAATCATATAGTTGTCCATCATTATTCAATCATTGTTTAACCCAGATAATGTTGTTGTCATACTAGTTCTGGAAAAACAAAGACTTGTATTTGTATTTTATGTCTTTATTATTCCAGATTGTATACCTATGTGGGGAAAAATTGTGTTTGTACATGAGGTTCCAAGTTAGAAGTACTTGTTTATGAAAGTTTGCAAGCTTAATAGGGATTTTACCCACATCAAAGTTGCCTTTGAGTAAGAATTCTAGACCACCAATCTGTTGGAATATTAAATTAGGGATTATATTCTAAATGCAATCCATATTTTGAAGTTAAATTAAGTTAAATAATTTAGTATCAACAATTTTAGTTACTGACAGAGGAACATCCAAGGCAAGGGAGGTATAAACTAATCTGGACAGACTTTCAGATTTGGACAAAAGTACATGTCCAGATAAAGAAAGATCTCTTAATTAATAACCAGGAATTAAATCTCTTTCCAATTTTCTCTACAATAGGAGAGAAATTTAAGTTGGCCCTTTCTTTCTGATCTTTGTTAACTTTAATACCAAGATATGTGATCACATCTTTTACAGGGATATTACACACTGAGTTTAAGTCACATCTTTTCAACGCAAATAATTCACATTTCCTAATATTCAGAGATAAACCAGATACATGTGAGAAGGCATTAATACACTCCACAGCTTTCCTGACTTCATTATGATCTTTTAAAAAATGCTGGTGTCATCAGCCAATTGTGAACATTTTATCTCTTTATCTTGTATCTGAATACCCCTAAAACTATCCTTATTTATTTGAAGTGCCATAACTTGTGTGACCAATAAAAATAATAAAGGAGAAATTGGGCATCCTTGTTTAATTCTGAGTGTAATGTCGGATCTCTGTGAAGTTCCATGGGATAATTTAACAGAGCTGTTACTATTATTGTAAAGTGTCTTAAAAACTTCTTTGGGCTGCAGGGGCAGTATTGAGTAACTTGGATGAAAGGTGCCCATTTCAAACGGCCTCGTACTCAATTCTTGCTCGTACAATATGCATATTATTATTACTATTGGATAGAAAACACTCTCAAGTTTCTAAAACCGTTTGAATTATATCTGTGAGTAAATCAGAACTCATTTTGCAGCAAACTTCCTGTCATAAAGTGAAAAATCTCAAATCGAGGCTCTGTTCCAGGCCCTCCCTATCATTTTGCTTGAGATTTATGACTATACATGCACTTCATACGCCTTCCACTAGATGTCAATAGGCAGTGAGAGAAGAAATGGAGTGTATAGCTTGAACTGAGGTCGAATAAGAGCTCTTGGCATGACGTGACACCAATTTCCTGTTTTCAGGAAGACGCGAGAAGGAACCTGGGATTGCCTTCTGAAAAGCTGTCGTTATAGACGGCTATTATCTCCGGCTTTGATTTTATTTGATAAATGTGACAATATCATCGTAAAGTATGTTTTTTCAATATAGTTTAATCAGATTATTGAAATTTATTCGGGAGTTTTGCCGTGTTCCGTTCTCTGAGTTTGTTGACGATGGAGAGATTCGCGCCACTTGGCAAGTGTGCTTGCTAAATCGAGAGGGAAAAAGGCCGTTCTAAAACCAAACAACGATTGTTCCCGACAAAGGACCCCTTGTACAACATTCTGATGGAAGATCATCAAAAGTAGGACCCATTTATGATGTTATTTCATATATCTGTCGAACATGTGTACTATTATTTTTAGAATTCTAACACGGCGATTGCATTAAGAACTAAGCTATCTTTAATTTGCTGTCCAACATGTATTTTTTAGTAATGTTTATGATTAGTTATTGATTAGATTAGGTGCCTCTCCAAGATTTCTCCGGACATTGTTATTGCATTTTGCCTAGTATTCACATTGTATAACCACGATTTGTGCCGCTAAATATGCACATTTTCGAACAAACAATATATGTATTGTGTAATATGATGTTATAGGACTGTCATCTGATGAATTTTGAGAAGGTTAGTGAAAAAATTATATATTTTGCTGGTTTATTCGTTATCACTACTGTTGGCTTGAATCAATGCTGTTGTGTTTTTGGCTATTGTGGTAAGCTAATATAATGCTATATTGTGTTTTCGCTGTAAAACACTTAAAGAATCGGAAATATTGGCTGGATTCACAAGATGTTTGTCTTTAATTTGCTGTACACCATGTATTTTTCATAAATGTTTTATGATGAGTATTTAGGTATTTCATTTTGGTCTCTGTAATTGTTCTAGCTGCTTCGGTGCTATTTCCGATTGTAGCTGCAATGTAAAACTATGATTTATACCTCAAATATGCACCTTTTTCGAACAAAACATAGATTTATTGTATAACTTGTTATAAGACTGTCATCTGATGAAGTTGTTTCTTGGTTAGTTTGGTTGGTTCTTGGTTAGTTAGGTTGGTTTTGTGCAAGCTACCTGTGCTGTGAAAAATGTCTGTGCTTTTTTGTATTTGGTGGTGAGCTAACATAAATATACGTGGTGTTTTCGCTGTAAAACATTTTAAAAATCGGACATGTTGGCTGGATTCACAAGATGTGTATCTTTCATTTGCTGTATTGGACTTGTTAATGTGTGAAAGTTAAATATTTCTAAAAAATATATTTTGAATTTCGCGCCCTGCACTTGGACGGGCTGTTGTCATAAGTGTACCGGCACCGCCCTGCAGCCATAAAAGGTTAATTACACCTTGACAATATTGACCAAAACCCAAAAATCAAAGAGTCTCAAAAATGAACAAACTGTACAAACAGATGAACTGTATATATACACTACCGTTAAAACGTTTGGGGTCACTTAGAAATGTCCTTGTTTTTGAAAGAAAAGCTCAGTTTTTGTCCATTAAGTCACTTTGGGTAAGAGTGTTTGCCAAATGGCATTTATAATATATATACAGTATATTATATATGCAACACTGAAGGGTTTACACTGCCTTGCAAAAGTATTCATCCCCTTGCCGTTTTTCCTATTTTGTTTCATTACAAGCTGTAATTTAAATTGACTTTTATTTGGATTTCATGTAATACACAAAAATAGTCCAAATTGTAGATGTGAAATGAAAAAAAAAATATTGAAAAGTGGTGCGTGCATATGTATTCACCCCCTTTGCTATGAAGTCCCTAAATAAGATCTGGTGCAACCAATTACCTTCAGAAGTCATAATAATTAGTTAGATTGCACACAGGTGGACTTTATTTAAGTGTCACATGATCTGTCACATGATCTCAGTATATATACACCTGTTCTGAAAGGCTCCAGAGTCTGCAACACCACTAAGCAAGGGGCACCACCAAGCAAGCGGCACTATGAAGACCAAGGAGCTCTGCAAACAGGTCAGGGACAAAGTTGTGGAGAAGTACAGATCAGGGTTGGGTTATAAAAAAATATCAGAAACTTTGAACATTCCACGGAGCACCATTAAATCTATTATAACAAAATGGAAAGAATATGGCACCACAACAAACCTGCCATGGAAGGGCCGCCCACCAAATCTCACGGACCAGGCAAAGAGGGCATTAATCAAAGAGGCAACAAAGAGACCAAAGATAACCCTGAAGGAGCTGCAAAGCTCCACAGCGGAGATGGGAGTATCTGTCCATAGGACCACTAAGCCATACACTCCACAGAGCTGGGCTTTACGGAAGAGTGGTCAGAAAAAAGCCATTGCTTAAAGAAAAAAAGAAGCAAACAAGTTTGGTGTTCGCCAAAAGGCATGTGGGAGACTCCCCAAACATATGGAAGAAGGTTCTCTGGTCAGATGAGACTAACATTTTGTTTTTTGGACATCGAGGAAAATGCTATGTCTGGTGCAAACCTAACATCTCCCATTACCCCGAGAACACCACCCTCACAGTGAAGCATGGTGGTGGCAGCATCATGTGGTGGGGATGTTTTTCATCGCCAGGGACTGGGAAACTGGTCAGAATTGAAGGAATGATGGATGGGGCTAAATATAGGGAAAATCTTGAGGGAAACCTGTTTCAGTCTTCCAGAGATTTGAGACTGGGACGGAGGTTCACCTTCCAGCAGGACAATGACCCCAAGCATACTGCTAAAGCAACACTCAAGGGGTTTAAGGGGAAACATTTAAATGTCTTGGAATGGCCTAGTCAAAGCCCAGACCTCAATCCAATTGAGAATCTGTGGTATGACTTAAAGATTGCTGTACACCAGCAGAACCCATCCAACTTGAAGGAGCTGGAGTAGTTTTGCCTTGAAGAATGGGCAAAAATCTCAGTGGCTAGATGTGTCAAGCTTATAGAGACATACCCCAAGAGACTTGCAGCTGTAATTGCTGCAAACGGTGGCTCTACAAAGTATTGACTTTGGGGGGTGAATAATTATGCATGCTCAAGTTTTCCTTTTTTTGTCTTATTTCTTGTTTGTTTCACACAAAAAATATTTTGCATCTTCGTAGTGGTAGGCATGTTGTGTAAATCAAATGATGCAAACCCCCCAAAAATCTATTTTAATTCCAGGTTGTAAGGGAACAAAATAGGAAAAATGCCAAGTGGGTTGAATACTTTCGCAAGCCACAGTATAAATTGTGTAGGGAAACATTTATATCAATTCATCATCAAATAGACTTTTATTAATTTATTAATGTAATTTTCTCTTTTTCTACGTCTTTTGAATTGTACATTTATGATATCCACATTAAAGTCTGCTTTTAAACCTTCTTTGAAATGTAGCCCGTTGTCAAAAATAAACTTGAAACCTGACTATTTCATTACATTTGTGTATTTAAATCTCTGGTCGAATTACTGTTGGATTGTATTCCTTTGACATAAAACATTTATAAAAAGAGAAGTAAAGATAAATATTGAAAGGGTCTATAGCTTTCTGTGTAATTTACTAGCCACTGGATTATATATCTGCATACATTTAAATTAATCAGTGGATGTTGCCCTGATTTATCTCACTGATAAATATGAGTAAAATAATCTGATGATCATTTGATCATTTGATATTACAGAGGAAGGCTAGCGCTTGGGGGTTGACACTTATTCAGTGAAGGAAATGTCTGTGTCTTGCGAACAGCAGCACCACTTCTTCTGACTGTCTACTACAGTGACAGGCAGCTGGACAACAGAACACAACTTCAGGTGTCATTTATAAAGCCTGAATTGTGCATTGGATTTGAACAGACGACCATCGCGTGAATACTGGTAAGAGGTCGCAGACACTATTTCTGTTTGTACTATTTCTGTTATGGTAATTAAGGCGACCGTTATGGTTTTGCAATGTGGAGTGCAACATGTTAAAGTGTATGTTCACAGGTGTTGATATTTTCGGATGAGTTGGATTTGGGAACACATTTCAGATATTGATAGCATCTAATTAAAATCGAATTGTAGATATTGTCAAGTTCAACTAGGTTACATTTTCTTTAGTGTGTCAGGTGTAGGCTACATCTACATTTGCACAAATATCAACCTAATCAGCTCATAGCTCTATACACTTCATACATTTCTATTGGTCAGTATTTTCAATGGAAATGAATCTACACCCAAAACATGAACCTGTTTGACTTTTTTATGCTCAATTTAGGAATTTATACCTACTCAGAATCAACACATCTTCATTGGCTTTAGGGTATAATTGAATCATGTATTTTTTATTCTATATTTATTATGTGAGAAATATGTTCATATTACTATGATTCAAATCTCATTCCGATACAAATTATGGTGGTGTAGCCAACATGTCAACATTGTGGAGCATAGGGTCAATGTGGTTTCAGTTCCCTACAATCAAAATCTGTGTGGAGTCATTCTATTAATGACAAATCAAAACTAAAATGTCAACATTTTGATGTGTTTAACTTTAATTAAAAGTTATTTTCACTGTTAGTTTTATGTTTAAAAAAATGAAGACAATGTACTGAATGTGTGTGTCTGTCTGTCCAGACAGTGAGCTCATCTGGCCATTTCTGATACAGAGAATCATGCACATCACAGGAGCTGAAAGACTCATCCTCATTGGTTATCTACTGCAAGGTGGGTTGCTGTGGGAAAGGCGGGGTCTGATTGCACTGCTTTCTTGCGTCTCCCATTGCACGTTACCATTTACATTTGATAGGTTATCTGTAGCTCGGTTCCCATCCAATTGACGGGATGGGAATATTCAAGTGAATATTAAAAAATCTGCATAAAGAAAATATGAGTTGAAAATGCGATGGAAACACTATGAACTTTTGATTTTTATTTGGTACATGAAAATGTAAGTGAAAAAGTACATGTTGTGTGCACTATGACATCATGCACTGATTTCTATCTGTATAAGTCAATTTGGTGGAAACACACCACTGGTGGGAAATTGCACATATTTTCTTTATCGGATTTTAGAATATTCGCATGAAAACCTGTCGCCAATTGAATGTAAACCTAAACCTTTTTATACGATATGACTTTACTCATGAAAACTGTGGATGGAAACATGGTTAGTGTTCTGATCCTTATTAAAAGCCCAGCGCAGTCAACATTCAGTTTTTCCTGTGTTTTGTATCATATTTATACAACAGCTGATGAACTAACACTGTAAAAATGTGATTGGTGTTATTTCCTGATAGTTGCTGGTTGAAATACAGGACCTTCTAAACAGCAGGTTTTGCGTGGGTGGAGTTTTGGCTTCCCTGGTGACATCACCAGGGTGGTAAAGTTAATAGACCAATAACAAAGAGCGTTTCAAAACCTCTCTGCCAATAACTTCGTTTTAAGGTTGCATATCCATTCTCTGCTCAGGTGGATTGATCCACACTGTGGTTAATGCACTATTGTGTTCCCTTCCCCACTCTAAGACAGTCCTAGCAAAATTCTTGCTTGAGAAATAAAAAATGTCAAAACATTTTTAAAAACTATTACAGTAAGTTGCTTTATTGTTAGCCAGAAATAATGTCATATTGAGATAAAAACGTTTGCACTGGGTTTTTAAAGCGATAGTTTATACATTCCATGTCTACTAGCATTGCTACATCCCCCCCCAAAATACCAGCCAGATTATTCGCTAAACAACTAGCCAACATATTCTTTTACGGTTTGTAGGAAAAATCAACAACCTAGTGAAGTTGAAAAGAACCTAACACCCCCGTCTAATAGTTTGTTGTGTGTATTTCAGGTGTTCTGTGCCTAGACTTTGCAGCTCTGGTGCCTCAGAATATAGAGGCTCTCAGTGGATCTTGTGTGGCCATTCCCTGCTCATTTACACTGGGATCTGGATATGAGTCGTCCCTCACAGCTTCATGTAAAGGAATATGGAGGAAAGGATGGAGAGGAGTACACGTGTTTGATTCTAGTCTCACAGGAACAGGCTTAAACACCATTCAAGGGAATCTAACTGGGAACTTGCAGCAGAAGGAATGCACCACAATCCTGAATGACGTCACATCTTATTTCAATGACTACTATTGTTTCAGACTTGAATGTGACAATGGTCTGAAATATAATTTTCCAGGACGTGTCACAATTGATGTAAAAGGTAGAGTATCATTAGAATATGCTATTTCTGTGTTGTGTGTGTTGTGATGTGTTGTGTTCATTTAAGTTGCAGTTTTGAACTGGCTGTATTTAATGCACTGCTCATGTAATAAAAGTTTTTTTTTTTTACTCCCTCAGAGTATCCATCCAAACCCACTCTAAGTCCAGCAACAGTGGATGTGATGGAGGGGACCTCAGTGAGTTTGATCTGCTCTGCTGCAGCCCCCTGTCCCTCACTCCCTCCAACTCTGACATGGACCCCCACACTGAGTGACAGTGTGGAGGATTTGCAGGAGACTCCGAATCAAGTCATAACTTCTCTCCTGAACTTTACCGCTTCACATGTCCACCATGGAGAGAAGATCTCCTGCACTGCGCTGTACCAACGACAAGCTGGCAAGAGTGATAAATCATCCAAAACGTATCTGACAGTCACTGTTCTTTGTAAGTTGATTCATGCATGGTCAATTTGATTCATGTATAGTAAGTTATTTATTTCTATAGAATTTGACAACTTTCTGTGCACTCTCCCTCAGACTCTCCCAAGAACACCTCAGTGTTAGTCAGTCCCTCTGGTTCAGTGTTAGAGGGCAGCTCTGTGAGTCTGACCTGCAGCAGCAATGCCAACCCAGCAGTGGGGCGCTACAACTGGTACAGAGTTATTGGAGAACAGGTTTCAACAGTGGGGGCTAGCAGAATGCTAACTGTCCAGGTACCAGCAGATGACAGTTATTTCTACTGTGAAACCATCAATGACCATGGAGCCGAGAACTCATCTGTCATTCAACTAGATGGAATATGTATGTACACAATGAAACCAAATATGAACAATATTTTCAACTATGGACAGTATCATAACACACACTAAATTGACTCTTGATATACAATATCTATTGTTTCTTTCCCCCAGACCCTCCCAAGAACACCTCAGTGTCAGTCAGTCCCTCTGGTCCAGTGGTAGAGGGCAGCTCTGTGACTCTGACCTGCAACAGCAATGCCAACCCAGCAGTGAAAAACTACACCTGGTACAAAATCAATGGGCCTGAGGCTGTCACTTTAGGATCTGGAGAGAGCTTCACCTTAGACAGTAAAGCAAGTGATAGTGGGGAGTACTGCTGTGAAGCACTGCATGCACTTGGTACGGAAAAAGCCACAGTTGTTCAGCTGGATATTCAATGTAAGTTATATACATTATACTTTTGCAATGGTATGATAAGGGATGTAATTTAAGGATTTGGGGCACTGGCCAGCCAGGATAGAAGACTGCAATTTTTACTAGCCTGGGTCCAAAATATGTGCCACGCAATATTTGAAAAGACAAAATGTCAGTAGCTGGCGGGCTAGTCGGGCACATTTTCTACTAGCCCGGTCTGAAAAGTACTAGCCACGGGTTAGCGTGCTAGCTTAATTTCCATCCCTGGGTATAATACAGTATAGCTCCTAGTGTAGGAACAGAAACATAGAAGCATCAAGACGCTGCTAACACTTTACCATAAAGCTATATTATTTGGCATCAACCAATGTATCGTTAAATTGTGTCAATGCATTTGGTAATCATTTACTAATGGTAAAGGAACATGTCATATTTTAGCCATCATTTTGAAACGGTACATGTAGAACCTTTCACTAATATAGTTGATGCTAATCCATAACCTTATTGTAAAGTGTTACCAAGATGCTATAAACAGTCTATTTATAACTGGTTGAATATGACTCTGTGTTGAGGCACACATCCAGCTGCTGTGACCAGCCACACCTGGTGTGTAGCCAACGTCTGGGTCATGGGTTCACGCCAGTGCCCAGACTGTCTGGTCCAATGACAGTGAGCCATTGTCCTGTTGCGTGACAACCATGAATCTTTACTGTGTGTGTCAATGGCTCTCCATCACTGAAGCCTGTTGTTGAGTTTGTATGGCAGTGTGAATATGTTTATGCATGGCTGTTTGTTCTGTATTGCCATTGGCAATCTAGTCAAGATTTGTGTTTTATCTCAACTGAAGAGTTTCCGAAGACAAACCTAGAAAGCAAAATTATTATTGCCCAAATCCAMCCCCCATTTACAATCCTCCGGCGTGTTTATGTGGCCTAGTAAACACTTGGAATTACGGTCCAAAGGTGGGCCAGGTTTGATTGCCATAACTTAGCCAGATCATTGCCATGAAAAAGCTAGACCTAGCCTATCAAGTTGGATACGGCGCAAAGTAGTAACTGGGCCACATCTATATGCCAGCCCAGGTTTGGCCCTTATTGTGGAAATGATCTGGCTTAGGTATGGCAACTGAATCTGGCTCACAGCTGGCTTTATTGTATATAATTACAGACATGTAGCATGGGAAGTATGGATAGGCAGACTAACACCACTGTTGAGAAGTGTATAATGCACTGTTTTCTTCCAGATCCCCCCAAGAACACCTCAGTGTCAGTCAGTCCCTCTAGCTCAGTAGCAGAGGGCAGCTCTGTGACTCTGACCTGCAGCAGCAATGCCAACCCAGCAGTGAATAACTACACCTGGTACAGAGTTGAGGGATGGGAGAAGGACCTTGTAGGGTCTGAAGAGAACCTCAGCATCTTCAATGTAACCAGGCTTTCAAATGAACAGTACAACTGTGAGGCTCAGAATGTCCATGGACTGCAGACCTCTGAAGCAATCAGTATCGATGTAACATGTATGTACTGTACGGTGTTTATTCTACTGATTATGAATCGCAATCACTCATTAATGTGAATGAACTATTAACAATAATTGTGTCCTCCCTGTCTGTTCATTGTAGTTGCTTCAGAGATCCAGAACACCTCTCGCTGCATCAGGATTTCAGCTACCTCTCAGATCAGATGTTTCTGTGATAGCTTTGGAAACCCTGCTCCCACAGTGGTGTGGCAATTGGCTGGAGAGTCTGTCAATCACTCCACTAACACCATCATCAGGGAGGAGCCAATGGGCCGAGCAGGCCTGAGGAGCTCCCTCACCATCCGCCAATCACAGGAAGAGGAAATACCGAGTCTGGTCTGCCTCAGCTCCAACATTGATGGTTTTGACAGCTTCTCATTTAACTTAACATCAATGAAAACATACGAAGGTACAGTTAGGAGACTTTTGTCCTGCTCTACACCAGAATTAGTTCCTAACAGTCCCCCCGGTCCCACTAACCATTCAAGAGCTTGGAACTATAAGGTTATATCTTTATTTTTTGTCAAAATGTAGTTATTGACATAGCCTTGTTCTGTTCAATGTTCTCTATGTATATAGTAAAAATATTTTTAATACAAAGAAGGAATGGCGGTGCTTGTTTTACACCTCATTCGTTTTCTCTATGTTGTGATCGTGCAGGTTTCCACCTAATCTCTCTGTTGATCGGGGCTGGTGTGGGGGCAGGAGTGATGATGCTCCTATGTATCCCACTGCTTCTCGTCTGCATGTAAGTGACTGACACAGGGGCCAGGGCAGGTACGATAATGTAAAAGACCTTTGGATAGATTGGTCCACTTTTTGTCTGGACTGGTATTTGACGACATTATCTTAACATCTCTGTTGTTTTGCTCTCAGGCATAGGAGAGCCAGGCAGTCACCAAACAAAAGCCAGGACACAGCAGAGTTCATAGTGACTGATGAGGTAAGTAACTACACTAACATTCCGACATTGCACATGTGTATGTGCTTACAGTCTAACAATGTGGAAAGGCATGGATATACATATTTCACAGAAGAGTGTGCATGAACACCCTATTACATATCCTAGATGCCGCACACATTTCAGCACTGGTATTTTTGTTGCAGTGAAAGATTGGAGGTAGCTTGGCTGGTGGAAATAAAAATGTAAATATGCAAAAATCAACTGTGTGCATGAAGAGGAACTCAAGTTAGTTTACGCTGCAGTGGTTCATTACTGTAATTGAGTCTTTTGCAACCATATTGTCTGGATCTCATGTTAAACAACTAACTAACAACTAGCCCTTTCCTATCCAGTGGTTGATTTGCTCATATGATTGTTTTGCATTGTGTTTTGTGTGGACACCAGGCAGTTACAGCTAATAGGAGTCCACATAAAAAACTCTGCCAGTAAGCTTATTAAACCCCTCTAATGTGATGCTTACCCCTCAGACCTTCTTTCAGGAAGAGGACAATGTCTATGCCAATAAAGCCATGCTGGATGAGGCCCTCGGACCCAACAGGACAGTGGACAGGGAAATTGACGACACAGACCTACTCCACTACGCCAACTTGAACTTCTCCAAACTCCAGGCCAAGGTGGCCAAGCAGGGGGAGGGGGAGGGAGAGATCAGGGGAGTCGCCTCCAAAACGACAGAGTACGCAGTGATCCGTCTGCACTCCACAGGTAGTATCGAGGGAGGGGCTGGGAAGAAGGAGGCCAATCCTGCTCTGGAGCAGGGGGATCACGCTGAAGACCATGGAGCTAAAGTCTTAGAAGAAACCCAGGCAGGACACGAGAGTGATGGGGAAGAAGTTGCAAAGGATTCTGCGCTGCCAGAGCTACAGGGTGTGACTAATTCTGCCCTCAATGTCCAGGAGTCTACAGAGGCCCCACTGGGACAATCTGAGCAGCACAACACAGCAGAAACCGCTATGGATGAGGTGACACTGCTTTCTAAGTAGAAAGATTCCTCTAATGGTGAAGAGGAGGTAAGGTATGGGAACATATGTCATGGTCAGGTCATATCTGAGGCAAATTAGGGAAAACCTCAGTTAGATAAGAGGAAGAGGAGGAGAGCATAAAGGCACAGTAAACTGCTGTATAGAGGGAGTAAAGCTTGTGCAGATAAGCAAGTGCAAGGTTATGAAAAATCACCCATAATGCACTGCAGAGACATCATCGTCACCTTTCAAACTGTAGAAGCACCTTTTTTTAACACCAGTTATTCTACAGTGTCTGTTCATTAGTTAGATTTTCATCTCTATATACACAATATGTACAAGTATACAAGTATGTGGACACCCCTTCAAATTAGTGGATTTGGCTTAAAATTAAATCCAATTAGGGAATACATTAGATTTTGTCCTGCTGATCTACACAACCAACTCCACATTTTCAAAGTGAAAGAACAACTATACCATTTTTTCTTAAACAATTTAATAGAACAAAAAAAACAAAGATGTCTTGATTGCATATGTCTTCACACCCCAGAGGTAATACTTGGTGGAAGCACCTTTGGCCGCTATTATAGCTGTGAATCATTTTGAATAAGATTCTACGAACTTTGCACACCTCTTAGGGTAACACACACCCATTGTTTTTGTCAAAATAGCTCAAGCTCAGTAAATTTGGTTTGGGAGTCATTAGTGGACAGCAATATTCAAACCTTGTCACTGATTGTAAAGCAGATATGTCAGTACAATCCACAATACTTGAAAATACAGAGGGTTTCACTCTGTGTTGTGTAGTTCTGGATTTGGCCTGTGGTTTTTAACTTAGGCCAAAAAGTGTATTTATTTGCCGTGTTTTCTTGCAGTATTACTTAACAGCCTTGTTGCAAACAGAATGGATGATTTGGAGTTAAAAAAAAAAAAAACACAGGCTTCCTCCTTTTTACTTTTCTATACAGGCCAGTAATGTGGAGTGAATGCAATGTTGTTGATCCTCCTGTTTGTGGCGGCAACATCGTGTTATTGGTATGCTTGACCCCGGCAGGGATTGGGGAGTTTGTCAGGATCGTAATAAATATGAAAGGAGCAAAGCCCAGATAAAACGTTAGAAACCCTCCCTCAGTCTTCTGAATACCAAACACTGGGATAGAGTTCTATTTTTCAGCGAGTCAATTACACACATTTTAATCTCAAAGACAAACAAGAATGGCTTTCCAATACCTGTTGAGTGTTTCTGAATGGCCCAGTCTCAGTCCTGACTTAAATCTGCTGGGTTCAATCCGGATTCAATCTGTATCGCCGAAGTCAAACCAAATGAAAATCAAATCAAGAAGCTTATTTTCAGTCTCTCAGTCGCAGCTTTGATGCACCTGTACTGTCTCCGGAAGGTCCGTGTTAAAGCTTGATGGAAATTTAAAGGCAATGTTCCCGCGTTCGCGGAGACTGCATTCACGTTAAACGCTGCAAATGTCGGCTCAATCAGAAATTACATTTTTAAGTAGATCTTCTGTGATACTTCAGCGATACGGATTGAATCCAGCCCAAGGTTTGAATATTGCTGTCCATCAATGACTCCAAACCAAATTTACTGGGCTTGAGAAGTTTTGACAAAAACAATGTGTATATGTTGCCCTATGAGGTGTGCAAAGTTGTTAGAATCTAATTCAAAATTATTCACAGCCCTAATGACTGCCAAAGGTGCTTCCACCAAGAATTTACTCTGGGTTGTGAAAACATACGTAATTAAGACAGCTCCGTTAAATGTTTTTATTTATTCATTTGGAAAATGTTTCATCATTATTCTTTCACTTTTAAAATCTTGAGTAAGTTGTGTACATCGGTAGGAAAACAATCAAATGTTTTTTTTTTAAGGCAGAAAAATGTAAAGACTGTGCAGGGGGTGTGTAGACTTTCACTAGGCTCTGTGTATGTTCTTTTATTCTGACTTTTTAACTGTGTTTTTATAGATTAGTGTCATTCCTTACATACATTTTCAATTAATTCCATTTAATCTCGCAACAGTTTTTAAAAGTGTGATATTTTTGTTTGTTTTTCCCTGAGTTGTTCCTCTTCTATGAATATGTAACTTAGTGTTACAGAAAATGTGTATTTATGAACTTACAAAATGTGTGTGATGGTTATGAATCACTTCAACATGTTGTATTTTTGTTATTATTGTTTTTTCTTTTTTTGAAAATGTATTTACAATGATTACAGGTGAATACAGGTTACAAGCAGTCAGTAATTTCAGCATGATTCAGTAATTATGTAAAGTAAAAAGACAGTAATGATGTACATTACGATGTTGAACAAATATTAAAACATGGTGTCAGTTGCATAGCATCTACACAATAGCACATCCTGAAATATGGGAAATTCCTAAACAGTGAAGCATTTCTATTTTGACAGCCAAGTAAGCACATATTGCATTGATGTAACACACGATGTTCAAACCCACTTTGAATGACGTCAATAAATTCTGTTTCCTGCCATTTTGGTCTTGACTGACTTGTAATTTCAAAGTACAGTTAAGGCAACTACCGGTACATTAATGTGTTTTTATTGCTAACAATCCAGATATAAAGCACTAGTCAAAAGTTTGGACACACCTACTCATTCAAGGGGTTTTCTTAATTTTTTACTATTTTCTACATTGTTGAATATTAGTGAAGACATCAAAACTATGAAATAACACATTTGGAATCATGTAGTAACCAAAAAGTGTTGAAAATATATTTTATATTCTTCAAAGTAGCCATCCTTTGCCTTGATGACAGCTTTGTACACTCTTGGCATTCTCTCAACCAGCTTCATGAGGAATGCTTTTCCAACAGTCTTGAAGGAGTTCCAACATATACTGAGCACTTGTTGGCTGCTTTTCCTTCACTCTGCGGTCCAACTCATCCCAAACAATCTCAATTTGGTTGAGGTTGGGTGATTGTGGAGGCCAGGTCATCTGATGCAGCACTCCATCACTCTCCTTCTTGGTCAAATAGCCCTTACACAGCCTGGAGATGTGTTTCGGGTCATTGTCCTGTTGAAAAACAAATGATTGTCCCGCTAAGCGCAAACCAGATGGGATGGTGTATCACTGCAGAATGCTGTGGTAGCAATGCTGGTTAAGTGTGCCTTGAATTCTAAATAAATCAGTGACAGTGTCACCAGCAAAGCACCATCACACCTCCTCCTCCATGCTTCACGGTGGAAACGACAGATTTCCACTGGTCTAATGTGTATTGCTCGTGTTTCTTGGCCAAGCAAGTCTCTTGTTCTTATTGGTGTCCTTTAGTAGTGGTTTCTTTGCAGCAATTCGCAGCAAAACTTTGTGAAGCATTTATTTGGGCTGCAAAGTGAGGTGCAGTTAACTCTAATGAACTTATCCTCTGCAGCAGAGGTAACTCTGGGTCTCCTTTCCTGTGGCTGTCCTCATGAGAGCCAGTTTCATCACAGCGCTTGATGGTTTTTGCGACTGCACTTGAAGAAACTTTCAAAGTTATTGAAATTTTCCAGATTGAATGACCTTCGTGTCTTAAATTAATGATGTACTGTAATTTCTCTTTGCTTATTTGAGCTGTACTTGACATAATATGGACTTTTATTCTTAGCAAATATRTTAAGGCTGTGTGAGTTAATTAGCCTTTTCCAAACTATCAAGTGCTAACATCAAGGTCCAGTAAAACACATGAAGTCATTTTCCCATTTTCTTTGCCGTTGTGATATCCCTTCTGCTACTGCTGGACTGCCTGTACAAACGTCCTTCTAAACGTCCTCTTGCTTTTTTCCCCCATCAGTATTTCTCCTACTACACATTTTCTATGATGTAAGATGCACCACCAATAGAATTACATAATTTACAGGATCTCTGTGTACTCTTACCTCAATGTCCTGTATCAGCAACAGTGGCGTTTTGGTTTGTTAGTAGATTTGCAACAAAGTGATTATGACACATCACTTCAAAGTTTCCATTCAAAATGTTCAGTTTAACTTTATATTCAGCTGTTATAGTTACAGAGTAACTATTCAAATAATTCAATTGAATCATAATTTGACTAGTTTCCTTAATAAAAAGCACTCATTATTATATGCAGGCCTATCCTAGCTGCAGTTACAGTGTAAAGCTGAATAATAACATTCTGGTGACCAAAGAAGTTACTGTGTAACTAACTGTGTGATGTTGCCCATTGTTTTGGTTTACACATTTGTTATTACGGTTTACTGTCCTTTTCCTTCAGCTTTGGCTTGGCATCCTTAGCATAGACGTCACCKTCTCTCGCTTGGTCTCTAGGACCCAAGCTACCCCTGGAAGACAAGTTGTGTCATTGTAGGCGTTTGATTCATACTTGTTGTCACATCAGGTTATTTCCCTATGTACGTTTTGGTAGACTACTAGAGTAATTTTCGCGGTAGTGGATTCAATACATTACTACWTTAGTGTAGGATAATATAAATGTAGGATGTATTTTCGGTCATTTGTATGTTTTCCCACATCATATGCATTCACTYTTTGGAATGACTGAAGAATGCTCTCTGTGGTACTGTAGTACGGTGTCCATTTTAGGACACCATCAGCCTCAAAAGGTTAGGCTTGAGCCTGGGGGTGCCCTAAAATGGATACTGTACTGTAGCTGTCAATGTCAAAAAGTATTATTATTATTATAATAATTTTTTGGTACTTTTTACCCCTTTTTCGTGGTATCCAATTGGTAGTTACAGTCTTGTCTCATCGCTGCAACTCCCGTACTGACTCGGGAGAGGCGAAGGTCGAGAGCCATGCGTCCTCCGAAACACGACCCCGCCAAGCTGCACTGTATCTTGACACACTGCTCGCTTAACCCGGAAGCCAGCGTGACAGAGGAAACACTGTACAGCTGGAGACCGAATTCAGCGTGCATGCTCTCAGCAGCTACAAGGAGTCACTAGAGCGCGATGGGACAAGGACATCCCGGCCGGCCGGCCCTACCCTAACCCGGACGACGCTGGGACAATTGTGCGCCACTTCATGGTCTCGTGGTCGCGCCCGGCTTCAACACAGCCCGGGGTGGAACCCAGATCGGCAGTGCCTTAGACCGCTGCACCACTCGGGATGCCAATGTGATGTGTTTTAATTTGAACCTATTCTGGTTTCATCTGCCTTCCCCACATTCTCAGAAAAWTTGTCAATCTTACATCTCCTGGCCCCTGAATTGCAGCGAGGCATAGTTGACTTCATGTTCCTGCMTGTGTCCTGTGTGTCCATCTTTGTTTCCGATTGGATGGCTAGGTGAAAGACCCTGAATAAATTAGACGGATTGCATTTAAATAATGTAAAGTATTGAAATAGTTCATTCATCCCTTCATTCATGACTGTACAATGTATATGCTATGCTCAGTCATTCATGACTTACTGAGTACTGAATACTGAATGATTGTAAATAGTCATTGATTGAGTAAACTGTAGAGCTACAGTATATACAGCATATAAAGGCCTCTTTCTTCCATATTTAACCCCTTCAACAACATTGTTCGATTTCTCTCACCTGCTTTCCACCTGGTACCTTCAGAACACTGTACGCAGTGTACATGTCAGAGGTCGACCTTTAAAGAAATAACAAACAAATTGAATCACTCTGCCAAGGCTGACAGGACTATATCTTCCGTTAGATGTTCAAACTGAGACAGAAAGTAGTGGTGATCCACAGTAACTAGTATAATGGAATCTCATTGTGAGTGTGTTTGTGTGTGTGTGTGTGTGTGTCACTAAATGAACTCATTGAGACTTGTGTATGTCTGCCCATCCAGACGCGTGTGTGTGTGTGTGTGTGTGTGTGTGTGTGTGTGTGTGTGTGTGTGTGTGTGTGTGTGTGTGTGTGTGTGTGTGTGTGTGTGTGTGTGTGTGTGTGTGTGCGTGCAAACGTGGGTGCTCATGTGTGTTTGTCTACAGTGTGTTCTTGTCTGTGTGACACCATGCCTGATGCTCTCACGTGCTGTCTGGACACGACGTCCTGCTGGGATGGGGATGCTGCGGTTGGGGTAGGGGCTCTGGGTGGTACGGGCCGTCTGGTCACAGCTGATCTCTGCTGCTCCCCGGGGGGTCTGATGCTGCTGCACCCCCTTCACCAGGTTCTCACTTGTGCCATTACGCCAGCCCGGACAATGACACACACACACACACAAACACACACACAAACATGTACAATTAACTAGGGGTTTTCACAAAATGAACTACAGAATATATAGAAGAGAATAATGCAGTATTTGTGAAATGCAACAGTACCAGAAAACCAAAGTGAACACAACATGGCAGTTTATTTGATGTCCCCTGKTAGATCGATTTGTTTCTCTTGTGTCTGAAAAAACGCTAAACAAAAAGTGGATATTTAACACAAACAGTGGTGTTGTGGTGAGTTTCCAGTCATTGCTAACTGTAGTCAACACGTATGGTTAAGAAATATATGTATTTTATAAATAAGAGGAGTGAAGTGAGTGAGTGTTGACGGAGGACTCACCTGTAGACCAAAAAGATGAGTCAAAAAAACAAGCGGAACACAGCAGAAAAGAAGGACGAGAGAGAGGACATGGAAGACACTTCCTCTGGTGAGAGAAGAGAGGGAGGAGAAACGATAAAGAGAAGTGTGTCAATATTGGACCYTTCAGACATTTTGGCTACAGTCTGGCATTTTGTGTAGAACTGTGACTTTAAATGCCAATGCCACCAATATGTTGTTACATACTGTCTTACTGTATGCATACAATCAATGTCACATCTTGAAGGATGGTTTTTAAGACCTGTATCATCATTGATTCACACATTTAGGTAGCATATCTGGGGAGAATGAGATATGCAACACTCTTAGAAAAACATGAATATAGAGGCTGCCATGTATAAAAAGTCATCATGAATAAGCTAACCAAAATATCTTATATAATATCTATTAATCTTAATTTTTCTTAGTCCAAGATGGRTTAGCAGTCGGACGTCTGTTTTTGTCTTGTCCCATCCCGTCCAGTGTATATATCGTTTTCTTCGTATATATTTCGCACCAAAGAGGTACGGATCTGCTATTTTTATACTTTAGAACTGGAACCCCCACCAGCAGCTTGCCAGCTAACTAGCTACTAGCTACTAGTCAGTTAGCCACTGCTAGCGGTTATCACCGTTAACTCGGACATCAGCCAGCCTCAGCCCGGTCAATTCCTGCCAGTATGCACAGCGCGATATCAACCCAGAGCATATCGGACTGCTTTTTCTCAACCACATCTCCGGATTCCTACCYCAAGCTCTGAACCTTTACACCGGATCATCACAGCTAGCTAGCTGCTATCCGAGAGGCTACTCCTGGCTAACGTCTCTGTCCCGAAGCAAGCATCAGAAAGCCTGGAGCTAGACCAGTCCATCATGACTGGTCTACCGCCGTAACCGTCCGAGGTGGTTTCAACAGGCTCTTCCGTTGCGACGTCCCCGGATGCCAATCTGCTCTAACCGGCCCGCCAGCTGTCTGAATCACCATGTCTCCAGCTCGCCTAGCGCAGCAGCACTATTGAATTGGCTCCCTGACCTGTCTATTGCTAGTCACTGGACCCGATGATCACTCGGCTACACATGCCTCTCCCTAATGTCAATATGCCTTGTCTATTGCTGTTTTGGTTGGTGATTATTGTCTTATTTCACTGTAGAGCCTCCAGCCCTGCCCAATATGCCTTAACTAGCCCTTTTGTTCCACCCCCCACACATGCGGTGACCTCACCTGGCTTAACTGGTGCCTCTAGAGACAAAACCTCTCTCATTGTCACTCAATGCCTAGGTTTACCTCCACTGTACTCACATCCTACCATACCCTTGTCTGTACATTATGCCTTGAATCTATTCTTCCGCGCCCAGAAATCTGCTCCTTTACTCTCTGTTCTGAACGCACTAAACGGCCAGTTCTTATAGCCTTTAACCGTACCCTTTTCCTACTCCTCCTCTGTTCCTCTGCTGATGTAGAGGTTAACCCAGGCCCTGCAGCCCCCTACACCACTCCCATTCCCCAGACGCTCTCATTTGTTGACTTTTGTAACTGTAAAAGCCTTGGTTTCATGCATGTTAACATTGGAAGCCTCCTCCCTAAATTTGTTTTATTCACTGCTTTAGCACACTCCGCCAACCCGGATGTCCTAGCCGTGTCTGAATCCTGGCTTAGGAAGGCCACCAAAAATCCTGAAATTTCCATCCCTAACTATAACATTTTCCGACANAATCCTGGCTTAGGAAGGCCACCAAAAATCCTGAAATTTCCATCCCTAACTATAACATTTTCCGACAAGATAGAACTGCCAAAGGGGGCGGAGTTGCAATCTACTGCAGCGATAGCCTGCAGAGTTCTGTCATACTATCCAGTTCTGTGCCCAAACAATTCGAGCTTCTACTAAAAATCCACCTTTCCAGAAACAAGTCTCTCACCGTTGTCGCTTGTTATAGACCCCCTTCAGCCCCCAGCTGTGCCTTGGAAACGATATGAGAATTGATTGCCCCCCATCTATCTTCAGAGTTCGTACTGTTAGGTGACCTAAACTGGGACATGCTTACACCCCGGCCGRCCTACTATCAAAGCTAGATGCCCTCAATCTCACACAAATTATCAAGGAACCTACCAGGTACAACCCCAAATCCGTAACCATGGGCACCCTCTTAGATATCATCCTGACCAACTTGCCCTCCAAATACACCTCTGCTGTCTTCAACCAGGATCTCAGTGATCACTGCCTCATTGCCTGCGTGCGTAATGGGTCAGCGGTCAATRGACCACCCCTCATCACTGTCAAACGCTCCCTAAAACACTTCAGRGAGCAGGCCTTTCTAATCGACCTGGCCCGGGTATCCTGGAAGGATATTGACCTCATCCCGTCAGTAGAGGATGCCTGGTTGCTCTTTAAAAGTGTTTTCCTCACTATCTTAAGTAAGCATGCCCCATTAAAAAATGTGGAACTAAGAACAGATATATCCCTTGGTTCACTCCAGACTTGACTGCCCTTGACCAGCACAAAAACATCTTTGGCGTTCCGCATTAGCATCAAATAGCCCCCGTGAWATGCAACTTTTCAGGGAAGTCAGGAACCAATATACTCAGTCCGTTAGGAAAGCTAAGGCTAGCTTATTCAAACAGAAATTTGCATCCTGTAGCACTAATTCCAAAAAGTTTTGGGACAAGGTAAAGTCCATGGAGAATAAGAGCTCCTTCTCCCAGCTGCACACTGTCACCACCGATAAATCTACGATAATTYATCATTTCAATAAGCATTTTTCTACGGCTGGCCATGCTTTCCACCTGGCTACCCKWACCCTGGCCAACAGCTCAGCACCCCCTGCAGCAACTTGCCCAAGCCCCTCCCCCCGCTTCTCCTTCACCCAAATCCAGAGAGCTGATGTTCTGAAAGAGCTGCAAAATCTGGATCGCTACAAATCAGCTGGGCTAGACAATCTGGACCCTCTCTTTCTAAAATGATCCGTCGAAATTGTTGCAACCCCTATTACTAGCCTGTTCAACCTCTCTTCCGTATCATCTGAGATTCCCAAAGATTGTAAAGCTGCCGCGGTCATCCCCCTCTTCAAAGGGGGAAACACTCTAGACCCAAACTGTTACAGACCTATATCCATCCTGCCCTGCCTTTCTAAAATCTTCAAAAGCCAAGTTAACAAACAGATCACTGATCATTTCGAATCCCACCGTACCTTCTCCACTATGCAATCTGGTTTCCGAGCTGGTCAAATCAAAATCAAATCAAATTTATTTGTCACATACACATGATTAGCAGATGTTAATGCAAGTGTAGCGAAATGCTTCTAGTTCCGACCATGCAGTAATATCTAACAAGTATCTACACACAAGTGTAAAGGAATGAATACGAATATGTACATATAAATATATAAATGAGTGATGGCTGAACGGCATAGGCAAGACGCAGTAGATTGTAAGAGTACAGTATATACATATGAGATGAGTAATGTAGGGTATGTAAACATTATATGAAGTGGCATTGTTTAAAGTGGCTAGTGATACATTACATCAAGATGGCAAGATGCAGTAGATCAGGGGTGTCAGAGTCAAGGCCCGCGGGCCACATCCGGCCCGCGAGAAGGTTTTTTACGGCCCCTGGGATGATCTTGATTTATTATTAGAACCGGCCCGCAGACCGCAGCAAGCCGGCAGCCCGCAGATCTTTTACACGCACCAATACTACATTTCCCACAATGCAACGGTGACGCACCGAGCAATACAATTATGGGATGAGTAATGTAGGGTATGTAAACATTATATAAAGTGGCTAGTGATAAATTGATTACATCAATTTTTCCATTAAAATTGTGGCTGGAGTTGAGTCAGTATTGTTGCAGCAGCCACTCAATGTTAGTGATGGCTGTTTAACAGTCTGATGGCCTTGAGATAGAAGCTGTTTTTTCAATCTCTCGGTCCCAGCTTTGATGCACCTGTACTGACCACGCCTTCTGGGTGATAGTGGTGTGAACAGGCAGTGGCTTGGGTGGTTGTTGTCCTTGATGATCTTTTTGGCCTTCCTGTGACATCGGGTGCTGTGGTGTCATGGAGGGCAGGTAGTTTTCCCTGGTGATGCGTTCAGACCACACACTCCTCTGGAGAGCGTTGCGGTTGAGGGCGGTGCAGTTGCCATACCAGGCTGTGATACAGCCCGACAGGATGCTCTCGATTGTGCATCTGTAAAAGTTTGTCAGGCTTTTAGGTGACAAGCCAAATTTCTTCAGCCTCTTGAGGTTGAAAAGGCGCCGCTGCGCCTTCTTCACAACACTGTCTGTTTGGGTGAACCATTTCAGTTTGTCTGTGATGTGTACGCCCAGGAACTTAAAACTTTCCACCTTCTCCACTGCTGTCCCTTCGATGTGGTTCGGGGGGGTGCTCCCTCTGTGTTTCCTGAAGGCCACAATCATCTCCTTTTTTTTGTTGACGTTGAGTGAGAGGTTGTTTTCCTGACACCATACTCCGAATGCCTCACCTCCTCCGCTGTAGGCTGTTCGTCATTGTTGGTGATCAGGCCCACTACTGTTGTGTCGTCTGAAAACTTGATGATTGAGCTGGAGGCGTACATGGCCACACAGTCCT
>NC_036845.1:15166769-15179891 GCF_002910315.2 Salvelinus sp. IW2-2015
TGGGTGAACAGGGAGTACAGTAGAGGGCTGAGCACACACCCTTGTGGGGCCCCAGTGTTGAGGGTCAGCAAAGGGGAGATGTTGTTTCCTACCTTCACCACCTGGGGGCGGCCCGTCAGAAAGTCCAGGACCCAGTTGCACAGGGCGGGGTTGAGACCCAGGGCCTCCAGCTTAATGATGAGCTTGGAGGGTACTATGGTGTTGAATGCTGAGCTGTAGTCAATGAACAGCATTCTTACATAYGTGTTATTTTAGTCCAGATGGGATAGGGCAGTGTGCAGTGTGATGGCGATTGCATCATCTGTGGACCTGTTGGGGCTGTATGCWAACTGAAGTGGGTCTAGGATGGCGGGTAAGGTGGCCTTAACTAGTCTGTCAAAGCACTTCATGATGACAGAAGTGAGTGCTACGCGGCGGTAGTCATTTAGTTCAGTTACCTTTGCCTTCTTGGGTACAGGAACAATGGTAGCCATATTGAAGCATGTGGGGACAACAGACTGGGATAGGGAGCAATTGAATATGTCCGTAAACACACCAGCCAGCTGGTCTGCGCATGCTCTGAGGATGCAACTAGGGATGCCGTCTGGGCCAGAAGCCTTGCGAGGAAACAGATACAGAAACAATAACGCCTGTGGACGGAACCAAAGGGAATGACATAAATAGGACAGGTAATCAAGGAGGTGATGGAGTCCAGGTGAGTGTCAACAAGCGCTGGTGCGCSTGACGACGGTGACAGGTGTGTGTAATAATCAGCAGTCTGGTGACCTAGAGGCCAGAGAGGGAGAATACGTGACAGGTTACTACATGATTCCAGATGTGTTATTTCATAGTTTTGATGTCTTCACTATTATTCTACAATGTAGAAAAAAATATAAAACAATTAAGAAAACCCCTTGAATGAGTAGGTGTGTCCAAACTTTTGACTGGTACTGTATATTAATTTCTACAGCACAGCATATATTATTGAGTAGTTCCTGATATTGATATTGGATGGATGGATGGAAGAATTTGACATTCAGCATACATTTGAATTTATAATTGTTGTTCCTCTGGCCAGTACAGTGTTTGAACATGCTAAAATGGGAAAAGACGTACAGAAAAACCTTATGTGATATCCTGATGATGAKCTTCRACTGCCAACATCATTGCTCGCCTCACAGTAGTAATGACCTCTGTCCTCTGGCTGTACACTGCTGAGGGTATACTCCTTTAAAGTATTGGTTATTTTGTCCATGTCTTTGAACCAAGACCATGAATGCACTTCAGGCTTGCTTTTCTGCACTATGCAAGTTAATTTGATTTGATCTCCTTCTTTGATTGTAGACAGATCCTTATTTGTTTCAATGTGCACTCCTACAGGAGCATCTGAGAGAGAGAGTATTCCAATTGAATCAAAACTGTGTAAGCTGCCTTCATTGTCTATGTATTAAAAAGTCAATTCCACAATGTATATAAGCATGGATGTGAGACAGAGACTGCCTAAAACATTATTTAAATTAATTATTTCCCTGTGATACAAAATGTATGTCTGGATTACACAAATAGGGAATATCTCACAATTAACATTGATTGTAACAATATTTGAGTCGTGGGTCCCATGTTGGTTTACAGCTTTGCAGTAGTAATTCCCGCCCTGTGTAGGTGTGATAGATGGAATCAACAATTCTGTTCCACTGAATTCAGTCTTTTGACTGTCTTTAAACCAGGAGTGGGTAGCATTGGGGTGCCCTCTGCTGGGACAAGTAAGGGTTGACAGACCATCCTTTACATTTGACAAATTTACAACAGCCTTCGTCTCCTTAGGGGAATCTTTCAAAGAGAAGACAAAAAAGAAATCATAGAAATTGCTCAATTCTGAAAACAAGAAGCACAAAACATTAAACATCAAATTAGTATTGTAATTTCTTTGTTATAAAAAATGGTTGAAACAAAAATAATGCAATGGACATGATAAAGCCAATCACGCGCTTTATTCAATCTGTATCGCTGAAGCGTTTCAGTTTGTGGAATATAAATGTAAAGGTAATTCCCGACTGAGCCGACATATGCAGCGTTTACCGTGAATACACGGGAACATTGCCTTTACATTTCAATCACGCTGAACTTCCGCGATACGATAAACACAGTTTGAACTAGAAAGTCAGTAATGAACTCACATTCAACCTTCAGCTTGATGCTCTTGCTCACACACTGGTCTTTGGTCCCCTGTGGTTGACAGGACAGCACCCTCCCATCATCCTGCCAGCTAGCATTAAAGCTGACCATACTGCTTTTACGGTTATCCTCGTAGGTGGAAAGGCGTTACGGTCTGACCGACCAAGCCCTGTGAACTCTGGGTGTGATCCACATGCCCGTGACGTGAAGCATCGAATGGTCACAGGCTCAGACTCTTTAACTGTTGATGGGTTCAGCTTCTCAACTCTAACCTGGCACGGATCATCTGCAGTGGCAAGACATCAGACAGAGACAGAACATTATATTGTACATTACAAAATGTAAGAGGGTATAGATGTTGAATGCACCATTGTGCCTCTGTCAGTCCATGGTACATTTTCTAAGACCATGGGTGTGTTCACGACCTCTACCCTATTACAGAAAGCATCATGTACACTAATATATATTGTAACAGGTGCATATAGGTACAGACAACACTGTCAATCGAATAGCTGTGATTATTTGGATTATTATTGGAAATTGATATCCAGATGTATCTGTAAGGTGAACTTGCCTTCAACTGTAAGATTCAGACCTGCRTCAGTCATCCATTTTCCAACCTTTCCTATATATCTGCATTTGTAGATCTCACTGTCGGTCTTTTCCAGGTTGTTGATGAGTAGGATGCAYTCGCTTTGTGTGGCCCATCCAAAATTCACAGAACCAATGTACTTTATTCTGTCTGCAAATTCAGGGGCAGGGGTTTGGGCCTTTGTGTTACTGTTTACAATTGTGGCAGTGAAATCATGCATGGTGTCATTCCACTTTGCATTTTTCATCCAAAACCATTGATCTTGTTCATTTTTCATAAACCTGGTAGTGCATTTGATTGTAATGCAGGAACCCTCCTTTGCGGTCAAGTGCTCTCCAGTTATGTTGAAGGGTATTTCAAGTTTGCAAAAGGAAACTATGATGGACAAAGAGGAAAGCAAGATTAGAATAGTACAGTTTTTTGTATGCAATTTTCCCAAGTATATGGTACATTGTCACAACGCTTAGTAAAAAACTCAGAACAGATTGATCAAAAAGGCAGTTTCAAAACTCTAAGCACATTTTCAATAGACTAAGTACAACATACAAAATCATACAGTCACTTTGTCACTAAATMTAATTAGTGTTCCATCGAGAAAAACATGTTTCACATGTTCATAGAAAGTAATTAGAAAGTAATTAGAAACATTACTTTTGATATGATTGTCTTCTCATTTGTTCGAATACATTTCACGATTACTTAATCCGACTGCTCTTCATTTATAATCACTTAATAGTTTGGTAAACCTATAGATTTTAAATTGGTTGGTCTAGTAATGTATGAACATATAAAGTATGATACTTTAATGTACTATTATGATGATGACTATTCTGATTATATTCACAGTAAGTAAAAAAAAATATCAGATATTGACAAGATCAGAGATGTATGAAACAAATGTATCCCCTAAACAGTTAGCATGTTTATGTATATGATATATGTAGTACCAGTCAAAAGTTTGGACACACCTACTCATTGCAGGTTGTTCTTTATTTGTACTATTTTCTACATTGTTGAAAAACAGTGAAGACATCAAAATGAAATGACACATATGGAATCATGTAGTGACCAAAAAAGTGTTAAACAAATCAAAATACATTTTATATTTGAGATTCTTCAAAGTAGCCACCCTTTGCCTTGATGACAGCTTTGCACACTCTTGGAATCCTCTCAACCATCTTTGTGAGGTAGTCACCTGGAATGCATTTCAATTAACAGATGTGCCTTGATAAAGGTTAATTTGTGTCATTTCTTTCCTTCTTAATGCGTTTGAGCCAATCAGTTGTGTTGTGACAAAGTTAGGGTGGTATACAGAAGATGGATCTATTTGGTAAAATATCAAGTCCATATTACGGCGAGAACAGCTCAAATAAGCAAAGAGAAACAGCATCATTACTTTAAGACAAAAAGGTCAGTCAATCTGGAAAACTTCAAGAATTTTGAATGTTTCTTAAAGAGCAGTCGCAAAAACCATCAAGCGCTATGATGAAACTGGCTCTCATGAGGACCGGTTACTACATGATTCCATATGTGTTATTTCATAATTTTGATGTCCTCACTATTATTCTATAATGGAGAAAATAGTAAAAAGAAAGCCCTTAAGTGAGTAGTTGTGTCCAAACTTTGGGTGCTGTACAGTTGAAGTCGGAAGTTTACATACACTTATGAGTGAGCTTGTGACCTGCATTTTTCCAACAATTGTTTAGACAGATTATTTGATTGATAATTCACTGTATCACAATTCCAGTGGGTCAGATGTTTACATACACTAAGTTGACTGTGCTTGGAAAATTCCAGAAAATGATTTCATGGCTTTAGAAGCTTCTGATAGGCTAAATGACATAATTTGAGTCAATTGGAGGTGTACCTGTGGATGTATTTCAAGGCCTACCTTCAAACTCAGTGCCACTTTGCTTGACATCCTGGGAAAATAAAAAGAAAGAGGGCCAAGACCTCAGCAAYACAATTGTAGACCTCCACAAGTCTAGTTCATCATTGGAAGCAATTTCCAAATGCCRGAAGGCACCACGTTCATCTGTACAAACAATAGTACGTAAGTATAAACATCATGGGACCACGCAGCTGTCATACCMCTCAGGAAGGAGAGGCGTTCTGCCTCCTAGAGATGAACATACTTTTGTGTGAAAAGTGCAAATCAATCCCAGAACAGCAAAGGACCTTGTGAAGATGCTGGAGGAAACAGGTACAAAGGTATCTATATCCACAGTAAAACGAGTCCTATATCGACATAACCTGAAAGGCCGCTCAGCAAGGAAGAAGCCACTGCTCCAAAAACGCCATATAAAAGCCAGACCATGGTTTGCAACTGCACATGGGGACAAAGATCGTACATTTGGGATAAATTTCCTCTGATCTGATGAAACAAAAATAGAACTGTTTGGCCATAATGACCATCGTTATGTTTGGAGGAAAAAGGGGGAGGCTTGCAAGCCGAATAACACCCTCCCAACCATGAAGCATGGGGCTTGCAGCATCATGTTGTGGGGGTGCTTTGCTGCAGGAGGGACTGGTGCACTTCACAAAAATAGAAGGCATCATGAGGTAGGAAAATTATGTGGATATATTGAAGCAACATCTCAAGACATCAGTCAGGAAGTTAAAGCTTGGTCGCAAATGGGTTTTACAACTGGACAATGACCCCAAGCATACTTCCAAAGTTGTGGCAAAATGGCTTAAGGACAACAAAGTCAAGGTATTGGAGTGGCCATCACAAAGCCCTGACATCAATCCTATAGAACATTTGTGGGCAGAACTGAAAAAGCGTGTGCGAGCAAGGAGGCCTACAAACCTGACTCAGATACACCAGCTCTGTCAGGAGGAATGGGCCAAAATTCACCCAACTTATTGTGGGAAGCTTGTGTTAGGCTACCCGAAACATTTGACCCAAGTTAAACAATTTAAAGGCAATGCTACCCAAATACTTTGAGTACAGTAATCCCTCGTTTATCGCGGGGGTTACGTTCCGAAAATGACCCGCGATAAGTGGAATCCGCGAAATAGAAACTTTTTTTTTTTTTACAATTAGCAACTATTACATATACAAATACAGTGACTCACGTGTAGGCCGTTTCGTCGACATTTAGGTTTAGGAGATGTTCGAAATTACAAGATAATTTGGCCAACTTAATGTAAATTTGCCAAGCTGTTTTATGTACGTACACATAAATGCACGAGACGACAAAATGATAGCACAATTCGTAGCATGTTTTGATACAAGAAGCGGGATGGAGTTTTTAGCGGAATCAGAATGCAGAGCACAATGCACCAAAAAAAAAAAAAAAAATGCATTATGAAAATCGCGAAATAGCGAATCCGCGATAAGTGAACCGCGAAGTGGCGAGGGATCACTGTATATGTAAACTTCTGACCGACTGAGAATGTGATTTAAAAGAAATTAAGCTGAAATAAATCATTCTCTCTACTATTATTCTGACATTTCACATTCTTAAAATAAAGTGTGATCCTAACTGACATTTAGCAGACGCTCTTATCCAGAGCGACTTACAAATTGGAACGTTCGTACATATTCATCTGGTTCCCCCGTGGGGAATGAACCCACAACCCTGGCGTTGCAAGCGCCATGCTCTACCAACTGAGCCACACGGGACCACTGACCTTAGAGAGGGAATTTTTACTCGGATTAAATGTCAGGAATTGTGAAAAACTGAGTTTAAGTGTATTTGGCTAAGGTGTATGTAAACTTCCGACTTCAACTGTATATATATATTTACCCAAAAAATATATGGGGGATTGGAAATTATGCAGACAATTACATTGATGGACGGAACAATCTATCTGCAATATTAAAGCTGATCCACCCCCTAAAAATAAATAAAATAAAAATGGTGATGTGGCGTAATATGCCATTAATGTAATCTTTAATGTAATCTTTGCTAGCAACTAGATTTTCATTACATTTTCATCTCTAGTCAGAACGGTTCTATCCCAGAATGTGGACACCGTAGATACGGCTTGGGAAATGTACCTCAATCCAATGATGGCGCTGTACTCCTGATTARCCCATTATCCTAACTGACAAAACAAGAAGATTGAAATACTGCAAGTTCTTTATGAAACTACCTTTTTCGTCAACATGCTAGGCTAGCTAATGTCATAGCAGCCTTTGGATTCCATGAAAACTCTTTCTCCAACTTATTAATAAACCACCTGCATAAACATGTGAACACAGTAACTAAGCTCAATCACCAGAAATAAAAACACAGAACTGTTGTAAATAGTAATAATGTACCTTTAACTTCAATATCGATGCTTTCAGGAAACACAAATAGAAGACTGTTGTCTTATTCAAAGTTCAGGTAATATTGGGATAGGTAGGAACGGTGATAAGGGATGTTCAGGATATGAAATGTTTTGTACAATCAGTGTACAGTATAATAAAGTTTATACAACTGGTGGGTCTAATCCTGAATGCTGATTGGTTAAAACTGCATTCCAGCCGGTGTTTATTCCACAAATTACCACCCTAAATCTATTACATTAAAATGCCTATTTACTCTGTTCCATCTGACTGCACAATCCACTGTCTCATCAGCCCAGCCAGGCACTTTATAAACTTGATGTCCACTATAAAAAGCATCTAGAGATTATCTCACTTTTTTTTGGACTAACATTTAGTTTTCAACAGCAGAGATTTGTATAAACCTTGCTGTCTGTCTCTCTGACATTTGCAACATTGTTTCAATATTCAAWTTCGATCTCCAACTGTCCCATAGTAATGCACGTGTAAGGGTCAGGAGTCGGGACGAGACAGACAGACAGGCAGCTTTTCTCAGCCAGTTGAAATCATTAATCAGATGGCATCATTTTTATGGATATATACAAAGAAAAGGTCAAACGAAACGAAATGCAGCTAGTTTGCAGTCTTTACAGCTTCAGTTTGAAGCGATTGTGTTAGCTGCGTTGTTGGCTAGCTCCTCTGAACAACAGTGTCCTGACAAGAGAGTACATGTTCTATGCCAGGCAAAATCGCGCCTCATTAGCTCATTGTTATGGATGTAACCAAATAAATGTCACTAGAAAACAGCCTAAACAAATGCAGCTACTGTTGTTATTCTGTCTGCACTGTTTGACGTGACTAAGTTAGCCGTAGATGGCTAGCTAGCAAGCAATGGATAAGAACTTTGCCAGCCAGTATGGATGGCAATGGAACATTTAGAACGAACGACTGGGTCGCGTCCATAGATACAGAACTGTTTCAATATGCTTTGTGTTGTGGTCACAGCAGACAAATATATTTAGTTAAGCAAACTTTATTAGGCTATTGCTACACTAACAAAAAGACTTAATGACTGGCTCGCGTCTCTAGCAACCGAACCGATAGAATGAACGACCAGCCTGCTTGGGTAGCAACTCTAGATATGTGTCGGGACTATATCTTGTGGAAGGATGAAATACTATTAATAAAATCATCAAAATAACGTTTTTAATTAAAATATGTCAATCATTATTTGAATATGTTGGTAACACGTTGTATACGAGTGATAATGCCCTCGAAGCCAGTGTTTGGAAGATATTTTGGCACGGTTTGCCGGCCCGAAACGAACCTCCAAACACCGGCTTCTTGGGCATTATCACATAAATAACAATAATGAAATACTACAGTAGTTAATGATAAGTTAAAATAAGCAAAAACATTTTTGATAAACATGTCGTTATTGTTAAACTCTTACCTTGTAATTCAACCAATAATACAATCTCCTCTCTTCATGTTACAACAGCTGGGGGCAAGAGAAACATGGTTCCCATTCAATTCCTATCAATTTGAAACGGTCACTACCATAACTAATATATCTGATTGTGGGTGCCAGTGTGTATAGCTCTATAGCTGTCTGGCAGGAAAGTAAAAATAAAAGCATGATTAAAAAGTGGATTTCAAGTAGACATTGAAGCAATGGGAATCAGTAGGGAATGTTGTTTTCACAAAAAGTCATCAAAAGTCTATGAATAACCTTTAATGATATTAATAAAAATAATAGTAATAATACATTTATAAGCATATAGTATTTCTGTGTTGATAGTAAAAAACAAACAATCAATTTTGAGATCGGAATGCTCGGTTAGTGTTTTTATTGACTCTGAACAGCCCTTTTGACAGATGAAAAATATACATATTTTCAACATGTACAGGTTATTGCCAAAATAATGGAAACACTTGAGTTATTGAGGAATACAAAGTATATTGAACGCAGGTGCTTCCACACAGGTGTTGTTCCTGAGTTATTGAAACAATTGATATCCCATCATGCTTAGGGTCATGTATAAAAATGCTGGGCAGGCCATTACTTTGGCTATTATTTTGTCTACCATGGCTATGCCACCATAGGATGACAATGCCCCCATCCACAGGGCACGAGTGGTCACTGAATGATTTTATGAGCATTAACACTATGTAAAGCTATATGCCATGGCCAACTCAGTCACCAGATCTCAAGCCAATTGAACACTTATAAGAGATTCTGGAGCGGCGCCTGAGACAGCATTTTCCACCACCATCAACAAAACACAAAAGTATGGAATTTCTTATGGAAGAATGGTGTCGCATCCCCCCAATAGAATTCCAGACCCTTGTAGAATCCACACGAAGGTGCATTGAAGCTGTTCTTGCTCGTGGTTGGCCCAATGACCTATTAAGACACACTATGCTGGTGTTTCCTTTACTTTGTCAGCTACCTGTATATTTCAATGGAAGCTGTAGTACTTCAATACTTCAATCTGGCCACAAGAGAGAGCTCAAACACAGCTGGTAGAGAGACACCAACCATTAAATCCTGATTTGAGACTAATAAAAAACATCATAGGTTTGTCTGTCAGTATATCATCAGTATATCATGGTTGGCACTGACTCTAAGATGTCCAATGGTTGCTCCAGCTTGCACATCCACGTCTTTATATTCCCATGGCCTTGTCCCTCCTCCATCCTCTAAACATCTCTTGTTCCACACAGAACCTGTAAGAGTCTGCCACTCAGTCCCATGCCATCAAAGCTCCTAAGAAACTATCCAGAATCAAATGTCAGTTCCTTCAGGAAGAGCTTTCCTGAACATTATGTTCGGCTCATCACTCCTCACCTCCACCTCCACCACTCAGATGAGGTAAAGTTCAGGCATCAAAATGGCTGCCTAACTGGGTCCTACACTCATTGGAGGGTGGAGGTTGAAGATTGCAGTTTTCCCCACATAATGTGAACTGCTGAAACTGTAGCCAGGTTAGCCAAGTCAGCCAGCTGAATGGAGGTTCAGCCCAAGGGGTAGGTCAGACAGACACAGGAAAGGGGGCAGGTGTAAAGTCGAGGTCAGTAGCGGCTGTGCTCGTCTGTTGCTGTGACAATGACGTCCATCCAGATCCTCATGGCCTCGGCGCTGGGCGCCACCAGGAAGAAGAGGCGCTCGTACGTCTTCACACAGAACGTAAGGCTGGGCCGCGGCGACTGAGAGAGAGAGAGAGAGAGAGAGAGAGAGAGAGAGAGAGAGTGAGATGAATGGTGGGAGAGCCATAATTTTGGGGATTTGGTGTCAAGCATTGAATGCATGAATGGATCATCTCTTTAACAGTTGTGGTGATATCATGGGCACATTGTTCCCTCTCTATGGTGATAAAATACTGTATATGAGGACTCACTGAAGTGGCTGTGCGCAGATGGTCATAGTAGACTTCCTCTATAGCCTGGAAGTAGATCACCCCCTTTAGCTTCCTCTCATCACAGTCTGAAGGTAAACAATAGTCAATTAGAGAGAGAACGAGAGAAAGAAAGAGAGAGACAGACACAAATCACATAGGCATTTAGTAGGGCTGTGGGGGTCATTACATTTTGTCAGCCGGTTATTGTCATGCAAAAGTCTGCCAGTCTCATGGTGATTGACCGGCAATTAACATAAACACGTTTAGTATCTCCAGGCCTCCACGCATACAACCTGAATACAAGCCGCTGATGCACACCTTGCAACATCTACATTTTTAAAAAGTATAATAAATCAATTGACTATACACCATCACAATACATCCATTATTTKTTTTAGGCAGGTCTAAAGAAACATTATGATATGAAGAACATGTATTTCGGAGGAACAGAATATGATTTGGCCTACTGTATGTTATCTGGCTATGCTCAATGCCATAGGCCAGGGATACTCAACTCTTACCCTACGAGGTCTAGAGCCGGTTGCCTTTCTGTTTTACCTGATCATTAATTGCACACACCTGGTGTCCCAGGTCTAAATCAGTCCCTAATTAGTCCCTGAGCGTAAAAGTGATCATTTGAAACAGGCCCTATATTATCCTAGATTCAGAATTATTTCACAACTTTAGTTGTGAATGATACAAACCTTAGAATCTCTTAGAAATCAAAACATATATGGGCTGCATGCCAGAGGCGAAACTTTAACTGTGGACGGGGGAGGGGGACATGGTCCACCCCCAGTTTTGGAATGTGATASAAAACTAGGCTAGGGTGTGCTTTAGGACCATGCGGATGCCTCCGAGCAGTAGGCTGTTTGGAGTGTTTATCTGATTTAACTTTTTTGGAATAATTATGTCCCTCCCACTTCTAAAACCAAAGTTCCGCCCCCCTGCATGATGCGACTATAGGCTATTCATGATTTGAGAAAGTATTAAAAAAAAGCTTGCGTTTCTGTTACTTGCCTCAGGCTGCACAGCTGTTCTCTCATCAAGTGATTATATTTTCACCCATCAAACTATTCTCAATTTAATCTTGTCTTTACTAATATGTAAAATTAGTTTTGATTTAGAATGCCCATTATCAAATGGGCAGGAACAGCGGCAGGGGAAAAAAAGACATCATCTGTATGCTCTCGAATAGCGAATGGGTATGCTCTCGAATAGCGAATGGGTATGCTCTCGAATAGCGAATGGGTATGCTCTCGAATAGCGAATGGGTATGCTCTCGAATAGCGAATGGAGGCCGCGTGCTTTCCCACCGGTCCGTTTTTCAATGATGACAGGTGGGCTACTTGGGTTTTATAGTGGAGCATGCGCTTAATATGAGCATCTGAGAAATAAATATAAGAACGCCTATTTCACTCCCAGCATCAAGACCTTTTCAGGAGCATGCTCTAGCTGCGCGACAGGTGATATTCCACCCAAACTCTGTATGCCATGGGCTCTCCAACCCTGTTACTGCAGCTACCCATTGCTTCATTTTGGAACACCAAGTGAAATATTTGCTGGAACATGGATAGTAACATGTCTTCGCAAAGAAACATATTTCATTAAACTGTTGACAGCCCGTCTGCCTGCTCGAGAAAGGAATAAAGGAYAGAGGAAGAGATGGAAATGCATGGTGGTGAGATATTCTGTATAGCTAAAGGTAATGTGTCACCCAATTCATTCCCTATTACTAGGCTATTCAAAATCGCCCTGCACACTCAATTTACCGACTGCATCGCCTAGGGCTATARGTTCTCTCCRAGACTCGTGGATAGACYTTTTGGAGCATAGCATTAGGTAACCAGTCCATCCAGTATGCATACMAATAKAATCCACACTCAYAGGRGATTGATTACTCAAATTTGTTTAATTTTGGGGTATAGGCTCGACCAATTGTGCACCAAAGACATCTTAAAATAGTTTTATTTTATGTTTTTCTGCCATGAATAATAAGCGATAAGTACTGTATAACTGCACAATAATATTTTAATACCATTTTTTAAAAATGGGCTTGGGCTCATAAGCCTATGTGTATGCAATCCCGTTATGCCCTCAGACGAACCATAAATCAAGCAAAGAGTCTATACAGGATTAAGATTGAATCCTACTACACCGGCTCTGACGATCGTCAGATGTGGCAGGGCTTGAAAACTATTACAGACTACAAAGAGAAACCCAGCTGCGAGCTGCCCAGTGACACGAGCCTACCTGACGAGCTAAATGCTTTTATGCTCGCTCCGAGGCAAGCAACACTGAAGCATGCATGAGAGCACCAGCTGTTCTGGACGACTGTGTGATAACGCTCTCGGTAGCCGATGTGAGCAAGACCTTTAAACAGATCAATATTCACAAAGCCGCAGGGCCAGACAGATTACCAGGACGTGTACTCAAAGCATGCGTGGACCAACTGGCAAGTGTCTTCACTGACATTTTCAACCTCTCCCTGACTGAGTCTGTAATATCTACATGTTTCAAGCAGAGCACCATAGTCCCTGTGCCCAAGGAAGAGAAGATAACCTGCCTAAATGATTACCACCCCGTAGCACTCACGTCAGTAAACATGAAGTGCTTTGAAAGGCTGGTCATGGCTCACATCAACAGCATCCTCCCGGATACCCTAGACCCACTCCAATTCGCATACCTCCCCAACAGATCCACAGATGACACAATCT